>NC_057738.1:15625142-15699958 GCF_004010195.1 Chiloscyllium plagiosum | reverse complement strand
TGGGACCTATGTCCAAACGTTTGATGGCGCTCACTGATTGGGTTTGGACTCAGCTACCCGGTTTACAATATTCACCATCAGAGGAAGCCTATAGAATTATGTATAGGACAACTGACAAGGTACTGCTGGAACATAGGCAGATTGAAAGGTTTATGGTAGGGAAAAAACAGATCATCCACAGGCTGCGGCGATGCTTGACACTCTACCAGATACCTTGTGGTCAGCAAGTTCAACGGATGTTGGTTACTGCAAACACTTCACGCCAATCACATTCGATTTAATTGACTACACTCCAATTTGGCAGAGACAATATTCACACAAACCAGAGGCTGAAGCCGGCATTGCCGATACAATTGAAGGATTGTTAGCAACAGGGGTGCTGGAACCCTCCCAGTCAGCCTGGAACACTCCTATCTTACCTGTAGAGAAGCAGACTACAGGTAAATATCGGATGGCACATGATCTTAGACGAATTAATAGCATCGTTTCTACTCCAACAGTTCCAGTTCCAAACCCCTACACTGCGATTTCTGTGCTGACCTCTGACCATAAGTGGTTCTCGTGCATTGATCTGGCCAACGCGTTTTTCTGTTTGCCCTTAGCTGATCACTTGAGGGACATTTTTTCGTTTACCTATAAAGGCCAACAACTACACTATACAAGGGTACCTCAAGGGTTTATTTTGTCGCCGGGGTTGTTTAATCAGATACTGAAACAGCAGCTTCAGGACATGTCACTCCCAAAGGGGGTGACATTGATCCAGTATGTGGATGACATTCTTTTGGCGGCACCCGACCATGTTTCTTGTCTGGCAGCCACAAAGACGTTGCTGCTTCACCTATATGAAGTTGGTTTCAAAGTCTCACGGGCTAAATTACAATGCTGCAGATAAACGGTGTCTTTTCTGGGTAGAGTGGTTTCTGCTAACGGAACAGGTCTCTCTCCGTCCCATAGATCTTCCATTCTGCATCATGCCAAATCGATCACTGTAAAAGACATGCTCTCATTTCTTGGGTTGGCAGGATATAGTAGACAATTCGTTCCATCATATGGGGAGCTCACTTTCCCTCTCAGAGCCATGGTTAATGAACAAGGCATGAGAAATTTGTCGGCCCATTTGCACTGGACCATGGAGGCAGACGAAAGTTTCATCTCTCTTAAACAGGCACTCACACGGGCTGCTGATTTAGCGGTCCCGGACTACAAAGAGCCATTTTTCCTCGATATTTCTGAAAGATTACACACAGTAAATGGTGTTCTTTTTCAGAAAAAAGGGGGAGGCAGGCAGGTGCTGATGTATGTAAGTGTTACCCTTGACCCAATAGAGGACAAACACCCGCCATGTACAAGACATGCAGCAGGGGTAGCAAAGATTCTCCAAAAGGTAGCACATATAGTCATGGGCCATTCACTAACGGTACTGACGACACATAGTATAGTGGCCTATGTGAACTCAACTGCCTTTACAATGACTTCGCTGCGGCAGACCAGGTTAGAAAAAATCCTAAATGTACCACATATAACTTTTACACATGAAGGAATTAACATGGCTGATAATATGGGAGAAGGAGAGCCACACATGTGTGAGGAAAGGGTACTGAGAAATGTCAAAGTTAGGGCAGACTTACAGGCTATTCCACTAGTAGACCCAGAAGAAGTGTTGTTCACAGATGGTTGCTGTTAGAGACATCCAACTGAAGGACTTAAAGCAGTCTATGCAGTGGTGCGACAGACAAGTGAGGGATTTGAGGAAGTGTTGACAGGAAAAGTGACAGGCAAGGAATCAGCCCAGTTGGCTGAATTACAGGCAATGATAGCTGCGTTGGAATGGTCAGAGGGAAAGCGAGTTAATATCTACACCGACTCTGCGTATGTGGTAGGGGCTATACAGGTAGAACTCAGTCAATGGATTAGAGCAGGATTCTTAACAGCAGTGAAAATCCTAATTAAACATGAAAAAGATATGAAAAGATTAGCGGAGGCCCTAATGAAACCTGCAGAAGTGGCGGTGGTCAAATGTAGAGGACATGATAAAGCAGATACAGTAGTAGCGAAGGGCAATCAGGAAGCAGACTCAGCAGCAAAGAAAGCAGCAGGGTATACAGCACAGTATATAATGATGCAAACAGAGAGAACAGTGTATGACCTGCTGCCTGCCTGCGATGAAATGTGTTAATCAAAGAGCAGCAGAAAGCCTCTCCTCATGAACTGACAGTTTGGAGAGAGAGAGGGGCCACGGAGTCAGAAGGGATTTGGAGGTCACCGGATGGTAGACTAGTCCTACCCCCAGGTTTGATAGCTTCCATGCTCCAGGAAGCTCATGGGCTCACACATTGTGGAAAAACACAGATGCAGAGGTATCTGACACATTGGTGGCATCCATTCTTTCCAGCAATGATTGAAAATTATATTAGGGAATGTAGAATGTGTACAGAATACAATGTGAGACCCACAGTGAAACCACACAAGGGAAAATTCCCTCTACCAAGAATGCCAGGTCACGAAATAGTGATCGACTACACTGACATGATAGAGAGAGTAAACGGATACTGGTACCTTTTGGTAGCAGTGGATGCATACACTGGTTGGCCAGAAGCGATACCTGCTAAAAAGGAAGACGCAAAAACAGTGATCAAATTTTTGATAAACCAATACATTCCAATGCATGGGTTTCCAAAGAGAGTCAGGTCAGATAATGGCACTCATTTCAAGAATAAAGACCTGCAAGAAGTTGAAGCAGCTTTAGGACTGAAACATGCGTTTGGAACAGTGTATCAGCCTCAGTCACAGGGAAAAGTGGAAAGAATGAATCAGTCCATAAAAGGGAAAATAGGAAAAGTATGTGCCCAAACAAAGTTAAGCTGAGTGGATGCCCTACCCTAAGCTTTATTGTCCATTAGAAGTTCAGTAAACTCCATCATGGGATTTACCCCGTATGAGGTAACAACAAGGCAGCAGTTCCCGGGACCGGGAGCCGGACTACAGATCTTAGAGGGAGGTGAAGCCTCCCTAAGGTACAAACCTTACTATGACCAACTAACAGCTTTGGTGTCAGCTTTCTCCAAACAGGTTGGATCGGAACAGGGGGTCTTACAGAGCCAGCCGCCATCTACCACAGCTGGGGTCCTGTTGAAAGTGATCAAACGGAAATGGTCGGAGCCCAGGTGGACAGGACCTTATAAGGTTGTGGAGAGGACATCTCATGCGGTCAGACTACAGGGGAAAGGAGAAAGCTGGTACCATTAGAGCCAGTGTGCAGCTACGGAACCGCCAACGAGAACTCTAGCGCAAATAAGAACAGAAAAAGACTAAAAGAGTTTTACACTTTTGTCTCTTCCAGGAAGAGGATTCTGAAAGAAGGCAACTAGATTCTTAAGGTCTTTGAAGAAAGGCTTTTCTGGAGAGCAGAAGTGAACACGGGATCGGAACACAAAAAGAATTTCTTTAAAATATATAGGCAGGTGGTGTAACAGATATAATGTTTATCTTTGTAAGAAGCCCACATTACCCTCACCTCTGGGGGTTGGGAGTTTTTGCTATTTTATTATGCATAAGTGTTATGTCACTATTAATAGGGATATTAACCACGAGGAACAAACTCACAGACGAGGCAGATAGTCCCAGGCGCAAAAGAGCAATGGGGCAAGGGGTGAACAAATGTTTAAGGGAGGCGGGGAGCCAGGTACACATCAGACATGATAAAAGCCATGATATAACATACCAGTTTGACTTATGCGAAGTAATTCACTGTGGCCACAATCCAGGAAACTGGAGGGGGTATGATGTATACCTTTGCGTCCATACCAATTACTATAGATGGTGCCCAACGTGGCATCATGTATTAACATGGACTGGGGTAAGATGGACGCCCAAGAAGTCGCCATCCTCAGATAATAGATGGAAGGCTCGAGACCATGTCAGCCTCACTAGGGGGCAACTTGATCATTCCTCAGAGATGAAAAATCCACTTTTGCTAACCCTGACAGGATTTACCATTAGCCCTGGTCCCGAAGGAGTACGGAAGCAGTGCGGAATCCATGATAATAGCTTTTACTTTGTAATAGGTGTAGATCAATCCGGAAAGGATGCCATGGGACTAGTGAAGGTAACCTTGGTAGATCTTCCTCTCCACCAGCCAAAAACTGGAAACGTGGGGTTAGAACAAAGTTCAGGAGTTGTGGTGATAGATTCCAATAACATTACGAGAGATGACATTAATAGATTAGCTACCGGATATGGTGATAGGAACACGTGGCTGGACTGGATGACAGCTACTGCAACCTCAATGAATATGAGTAATTGCGTAGCGTGTTCCTCGGCTAGGCCAACCCTATTTACTACCCCAGCCCCATTGTTCCCTAATGTAGACCCAGCAGGATTTCACTGCATGATGGCCCTCACCATGCAGGCGGACCCTCCAAATTGTACTACCTTAAGTGTTATTTTCCCGCCTGTAAAGAATTCCACGTTACCTCTAGTGTTTACCCCAAGAGTCAACGATTACATTTGTTTCACTCGGAGATCTAATACAATCTTGGGAGACATCCCCGCTGACCGGTGTCAGGCCACGATTGATGTAACTGGCTGGCAGAATGCTAGCTCAATGGTTTAGGCCAGAGCTGATCTTTTTTGGTACTGTGGAGATAGAACATTACATGTTAGTCTACCTCCAGATTGGTCTGGCACTTGTGCGATGGTCCGGCTGGGAGTACCCTTATTCCTCTTAGGAGAACGACAAAAGGGAATAATTCCGCATATACGAACACGTAGGGATTTGTTTGATGTCACTTCTGGATCAACCACTTACATAGATGCAATAGGTGTTCCCCGTGGCGTACCTGATGAATATAAATTGGTGGACCAGATAGCAGCAGGATTTGAGAATCTTCCACTTATCAGTGCTCTATTCCCAGTCACGCCGAATAAAAACGTTGACAGAATTAATTATGTACATTACAATGTACTCAGGCTAGCCAATAGAACTAGGGATGGGGTGGCGGGACTCTCTGAACAATTGGCAGCGACATCATTGATGACAGTACAAAATAGAATGGCCTTAGATATGTTGCTAGCAGAAAAGGGGGGAGTGTGCTCTATGTTTGGAGATCAATGTTGTACGTTCATTCCAAACAATACGGCACCTGATGGTTCGGTAACCAGAGCCTTGGAGGGACTAAGGATCTTGTCTGAAGAAATGCATGAACATTCGGGTATTCACAACCCTCTAGGAGGACTGTTCGACTCATGGTTTGGGAAATGGAAAGGATTAATTGTGTCTGTGTTTCTGTCCCTCGTTGGTATGATCATTGTTTTAGTGTTGTGTGGATGTTGTTGCATCCCCTGCATTAGATCTTTGTTGAACCGAGTAATCATTACAGCTATTGAAGGGAAGGCTCCTCCGCCCTTCCAGATGCCACAGATGGAGATGGAAACCATGGCTTTGGCAAGGAAGGTCAACTATGCAGCGGAGACCGAAAGTGATGGATAAAATTGGTTTGTTGGTCTCATTTTCATGAGACCAAAAGGGGGACTTGTAAATATATGGCTGGCTGCCACTGTGAATAGACTCGATATTCGGAAGCCTTTGGAGATGCTCCGTTATGCGCATGCGCAGAGCTAGATCACGTGGTGCTTCGCTCCGTTCCAAAGCGGGGGTCACGTGATGCACTGCTTCACGCGCTGGAGGCGTGCAGCGGGGTCACGTGATGCACTGCTTCACGCGCCGGAGACGTGCAGCGGAGTCACGTGATGCACTGTTTCACGCGCCGGAGGCGTGCAGCGAGATCACGTGGTTCTCCATTTCGCAGGCAAAACAGGGTCACATGGGATCGAACATCCGGGAAACCAAGGAGGCGGAGAATGGAGTCAGATCAACAACCAATCAGAAGATAATCCCACCTTAGTGATTGCATGTTGCTTTTTATTATATAAAAAGACTGGGTCAGAGTCAAGTGTGTGTATTTTTCTGAACTGACACACTATATAGTTTGTCAGGGACAGAAAGGTCGAGACCCAGAGCTCTGTATGCTTTATCCACTTACTGCTAAAATAAACTTAAAGTGTGAGACCGAATATCTTCTCCTGTTGCTTCATTTAAAGTACACGCAGGACTTGGCTCACACATAGAAGAAAGTAAGTTGGTAGATTGAGCCAAAGTCCGACAATACCCATCCAGATGCCTTTCAAATGTTGTAATTGTACCAGCTTCCACCACATCCTCTGACAGCTCATTCCATACATACACCACCTTATGCGTAAAAATGTTACCCCTTAAGTCCCTTTTAAATCTTTCCACTCTCACCTTAAACCTAAGCCTTCTAGTTTTAGACTTCCCCAAAATCAGGGAAAAGTCTTGTCTATTTACCCTATCCATGGCCCTCATGATTTTATAAACTTCTATAAATGTCACCTCTCAGCCTCTGACTTTCCAGGAAAAATAGCCCCAGACTTCAGCCTCTCCGAACAGTTCAAACCCTCCAACCCTGGCAATATCCTTGTCAATCCTTTCTGAAACTTCCACGTTCTACAACATCCTTCCTATAGCAGGGCGATCAGAATTGCATGCAGTATTCCAAAATGGCATAAGCAATGTTCTGTACAGGTGTGACATGACCACTCAACTCCTATACTTAATGCACTCACCAATAAAAGCAAGCATACCAAACACCTTCTTCACGACCCTGTCTACCTGACACTCCACTTTCAAGGAACTATGAACCTGCACTCCAAGTGTCTCTTTGTTCAGAAACACTCCCCAAGACCTTACCATTAAGCATATAAGTCTTGCCCAGATTTGCCTTTCCAAAATGCAACACCTTACAATAATCTAAATTAAACTTCACCTGCCACTCCTCAACCCACTGGCCCATCTGAGCAAGATCCCAATGTACCCGGAGGTAACCATCTTTTCTGTCCATTACACCTCCAATTTTGGTGTCATCTGCAAACATACTAACCATATCTCCTATGTTCACATCCAAATCATCTTGTAAAACGTCCATATTACAAGGGTGGTTGTGCTGGATGTTTTAAAATGCATGAAGGTGGATAAACTCCTGGGACCAGTTCAGGTGTACTCTTAAACTCTGTGGGAAACTAGGGAAGAGATTGCTGGGACCCTTGTTGAGATATTTGTATCATCAATAGTCACAGGTGAGGTGCCAGAAGACTGGAGGTTGACTAATGTGGTGCCATTATTTAAGAAAGATGGTCAGGAAAAGCCAGGGAACTATAGACCAGTGAGTCTGACATCGGTAGTGGGCAAGTTGTTGGAGAATTATTCAAATTAATCTCTATCTGCCACTCCTCGTCCATCTGATCAAGGCATTGTTATACTCTTAGGTAATCTTCTCCACTGTCTATTATAATCTGCAAACTTACTAATCATATCTCCTATCAAATTATTTATATAAAATGATGAAAAACAGTGGATCTAGTACTGATCCTTGTGGCAGTGTAGTGGTCACAGGCCATCAGTCCAAAAAGCAACCCTCTACCATCCACTCTTTGCCTCCTACCTTCAAACAAATTTTATATCCAATTGGCTACCTTCCCCTAGATCCCATGTGATCTAACCTTACTAACCAGTCTACCATACGGAACTTCGAACACTTTGCTAAAGTCCATATGAACTAACATAGACTGGCAGGAGGCTGAAAGAACACAGCGAGCCAGGCGGCATCAGAAGGTGGAGAAGTTAGCGATTCAGGTGTAACTCTTCTTCAGGACTGGGGATGGGTGGACTGGGAAGGGAGGTTATTTGAAATTTGAGCACTCAATGTTGAGTCCTCTGAGCTGTAGGCTGCCCAAGTGAAAGATGAGGTGTTGTTCCTCCAATTTGCAGTTTGGTTCATTGTGGCAATAGAGGAGGCCAAGTATCATATCGAAAAGAGAATGGGAATGGGAATTAAAATGCTCGGTGAACCATTCCCAAAGATTATGTTCCGTCTCCCCAATATAGAGAAGACCACATTGGGAGCACCTGATGCAGTAAACTGGGGTGGAAGAGAGGCAGGTGAACCTCTGTCTCACCTGGAAGGACTGTTTGGGGCCTTGGTTGGAGGTGAGGGGGTAGTGTGCCAGCAGGTTTTGCATCTTTTCCAGTTGCAACGGAAGATAACGGGGGCTTGGTGGGAAGAGTGACGCAAACCAAGCACTGTCAAAAGGAACAGTCCTTGGGGAAGGCAGAGAGGAGTGGGGAGGGGAATATGTTCTTGATGGTCGGGTCCAGATCGAGTTTGGAGAAGTGTTTAAGGATGATATGTAGGATGCGGAGACTAGTGGGGTGATGGAAAAGGCCAAGTGGGACTCTATCTTTTTTGCGTTGGGAGTGGGGGTTTAGAGCAGTGGAACAGGGAATGGAGGTGGTGCAGCGGAAGGCTGTCTGGATGACAGAGGGAGGGAAAGGACATTGTTTGAAATAGGTAGACACCTAGGATGCTCGTCTGAGCAGACAAGTTGGGAGAATGGGATGGAGTTCTTGCAGGATAATGGGTGGGTGGAGATGTAGTCCAGGTAGCTATGGGAGTCTGTGGGTTTGTAGTAAACGCCTGTCTGGAGACTGACGCCGGAGATGAAAATGAGGAGGGAGTTGTCTGAGATGGACCAAGTGAATTTGACAGTGCGGTGGAAATTGTAGGTAAAGTCGATGACCCGCTCCAGTTCAGTCTGGGTGCAGGATGCTGCACCAATGCAGTCATCGATGTAATAGCGAAAGAGTTGGGGCACAGTGCCTGTGCAGGTACTGAAGACTGACTGTTCGAGATATCCAACAAAGGGGCAGGTGTAGCTGGGGCCTATCCAGGTGCCCATGGCCACCCCTTTGATTTGGAGAAAATGTGAGGAGTTAAAGGAAACATTGTTCAGGGTGAGGACCAGTTCAGCTGGGCAGAGGGAGGGTATTGGTGGAGGGGGACTGGATGGGTCTGTTGGAGAGGAAAAAGCAGAGAGCCTGCAAGTCATCCTTGTGGAGTATGGACGTTTGTAAGGACTGCATGTCCACAGTGAAGATAAAGCGCTGGGGGCCAGGGAACTGGAAGTTGCTGAAGAGAATGGAGAATGTGGTTGGTGTCGCAGAAGGTGCAAAGCGCCTGAGCTAAGGAGGAAAGGATGGAGTCGAGGTAGGACGAAATATGTTTGGAGGGACAGGAGCATACTAAGACGATGGGTCGGCTGGGGTGGTTGGGCTTGTGGATCTTGGGGAGCAGGTAGAACCGGGCAGTGCGGAGCTGGGGGACTATGAGTTTGGAGGCAGTGGAAGGGAGATCACCTGAGGCACTGAGAGCACGGAAAGTGCCAGTGAGTTTGGCCTGATGGGTCACGATGAGGTTGTGGGCAAGGGGGAGGTAGGGTGTGGTGTTGGAGAGTTGGCATTCAGCTTCTGTGACATAAGGTCTATTCTCCAGATTACTACTACTCTGCCTTTGTCAGTGGTTTTGATGGTGAACTGGGGGTTATTGCAGAGCAAGTGGAGTGCAGCATGTTCAGAGGGGGTGAGGTTGGAGTGGGTGAGGGGGGTGGAGAAATCAAGGCAGCCAATGTCACATTGACAGTCTGCAATGATGAGCTCTGGGGGTGGAGGTGGGAGTACAAGGCTGGTGGGTGGTGACCAAATGGTGGAAGAATGTTGGAGGCAGTAGAAATGGTCCTCTGAGTGGGACTGGGAGTTTTTGTCAAAGAATGCAGAGGCAGCAGAAGAAGAACTCTACATCATGGTGGATCTGGAATTTGTTGAGGTGGGGTTGGAGGGGTATGAACATAATCCCTTCCCTGAGGGCAGACCATTTGGCCTGAGAGAGTTCAAGCTCGGGAGCGCAGTTAGTGAACATGTGGCAAGGCTTGGGTGGGGGTTTTGAGGGGGCCCTGAGGGGGCTGAAGAAGGAGAGGGGTGAAGGATGATGGCATGTGGTGGGTGAGGGTTGGCTGTACTGTGGTAGAGGGTAGTAGGTATAGGAGAGGAGATGGGGACATCGGCTGGGATGTGAGGTAGAGATGTGGGAAGGGGTGCGGGGGGATGAGTACTGAAAAAAAAAACCAAGAGCAGATCTTACAGCCATGATCTTCTCCCATCCACCAGAGGTTCTGTAACAGAGTTATCAGTCACAGGTGGACAGGATAACTCTTACGCTCAGCAGCCACCCTCGTATTTGACCACTGGAATGAAGCAGAAACAGTAAAGCTGACAAATATACAGGCATCATTGCAAACTCATGGTACCTCATGCAGATTTCTCAGATGAGGGTCACAGGTAATGTGGACACTAATAAAAAGAAGTTCCCTTTGGTCAATGAAGCCAGTTGCATTATGACATGGCGTACTCAATTATTATAGTCTTCAGCACCTCAGACCTAAGAAAGATTGACAAGGCCTGTGGCCCAGGTTATAGTACTGATCACCTCACAGGGAAACAAGATGAAGTGGTGTGATCTTGCACACATTATGTGGACAACAGCCTTGTTAACGTGTGGGCTGAGGTTTAAGTGAACCCACATAGGTCACTAATGGATCCTTGGAAGCAGCAAACTGACTAAAAATGAAACATTGTCATTTTGATGAACTTGGGATAGGATGGCAACCCATCCCTGCACATCACAAAATCATATTCCAGCTGGAGACAGTTCTAATGATGCTATAATGGGGAGCATCAGCAACAAAAAAAGTGTTCCTCAGTAATGTGATTTGCCAGCAGTTGCAGCATACACAAATGAGACTTTGCTATATTCCTTGATACAATAGGTCTCAGAGGCCACTGACAAGGTGGGGTTGGAATGCTTCTACGTGGACCTCTTGAAACACCAGAACTGATTCAGATGAATGGTACACAAACCATGGCACACAAATTCTATCTATAACTGGGGTAGAGTTACTGACACCTTGTCCCTCCACCATCAGATCACCCCAAATAAATGCAGCATTTCTGACAAAAACATGTTCTGACTCACTTACAGTTCAATGAGAGGAAAACAGCTCCAAATCCTTGTGTTCTTGGTGTAATTAGGGTCCTGTTGTCTTGCCCAATTCTCAGCTGTAAGGGTGTGGATCCAAAGATCCTGATTACGCAAAGTGCCGGAGAGTGGCCAACTCTTTTAGACTGAGATCAGATGATGATGTTGACGACTGTGACTGCAACCCTTCACTGATCATAGGCCCCCTTGGCAGGAGTAAGGACGTAATTCTCTTCAACTTTCAGACATGGCCACTTGATTGAAACACATGCAGTGCATTTGCCACATAAGCTGCTGGCATATGCTGTAGGTATGACACCGATGCAGCATGGTACCATACAGCAACATGTGCACCTCTTCGCTGTTCAGACCAGGCAACAATAACAAGGCACCTGGCTTTCTGTCTGCATTAAAAGGCAAGGCAGAGATGCAGACAGTATCCAATTATTGCAAAATGAGCAACCTAAGAAAGTAACCAAAGAACACACAAATCATGTTCCAATGCACAAGAACAGTGACTGCAAAGTGAACTACCAGCAATACTGCAATGTCCAGTGTCAGTTAGTTCCTAATTGCAGCACTGAAGTACTGAACTGAATTACAAGTTAGTCTGAAAGGCCATCATGAAGATGTGGTGAGGCTGTTAATTTGCCAAAGCTGACTTCTGTGTAGTGGCCATGAAACCCGCTCTAAAGGTTGAGAAATACTGGCCACAACTTGCATATAAATAAGGCGAGATCAGGTCATAATGAGATGTTAACAAATATAAATAGAATCACTGTAGCTTACCAGCAAGACTCCCACCTAATTTATTCCCACCACTCAAGCCTTAATTTTCCCTTTACATCAGGAATCTCGTCTTTGTTATTTGCTCCACAATATTACAAACCTCCTCACCACTGTCCATATCCTTGACACAGGAAAAATTCCAGGCGGAAGCGGGTACTGCAGATGCTGGAGATTAAAGTCAAGATTAGAGCGGTGCTGGAAAAGCACAGCAGGTCAGGCAGCATCCGAAGGGCAGGAAAATCGATGTTTCAGGCAAAAGCCCTTCATCAGGAAGAGCTGAAGGGTTTTTGTCCACAATGTCAATTTTCCTGCTCCTCGGATGCTGCCTGGCCTGCTGTGCTTTCCCAGCACCACTCTAATCTTGACAGGAACATTTATGCTCAATGAGTCAGCATATTATAGAAGCTTCAGCCCTCCAGACTTAGTTGCAAAAATCAGAGTGCAAAAGAAACCAAAGCGATACTAAATCTACATTAGCCCCACAGCCTTGAATGTTATGACATCTTAACTGATTATCCAAGTATTTTTTAAAGGATGTGAGCTTATCGGCATTGACTACACTCCCAGGCAATGTATTCTAGACCCCCACCACTCTCTGGTTGTAAAACGTTTTCCCCAAATCTCTTTCAAATCTCCTGCCTTTCATATTAAAATTATGCCCCCTTACCATTGACACTTCAACTGTGGGGAATGTTTATTCACTCTGTATATGCCCATCATAATGTTGTACAACTCTATTAGATTTCCTCCTCAACTTTCTCCAGTCTATGGAAAACAACCCAAGCTTAATCAACGTCCATTCATAGCTAAAGCAATCCATGTCAGGGAATACCCGATGAATGTTCTCTACACCCCTTCCAGTGCAATCATATCGATCCTCTAGTGTGGAGACCGGAATAGCCTTGTCCGGTTACTTATCAGGGTTAGATTTTATCCATCACCACTGATCTGCTTATGTGACCAATGTCTACATCTTCCTGCAACCCAATACCCTATTCCACACTATCATTCAGCCATTCTTTGTGTCACCCACTTATTTGCATGTACATTGCTCATATAAAAGGGACCTGGCATCGATCCCTGTGATACGCCAATGGACAGTGGCCTCACACAAACAGCCTTCTATCTCCACCCTGTCTCCAGCCACTAAACCAATTTTGGGTCCAACTTGCCAAGTTACCTGTGCTGTTTTCTTCATTAGCAGTCTCCTATGTGAGAACTTATCACAGAGTTTGCTGAAATCCATATAAACTACATCAATTATGCTATCCTCTGCTACATACTTGGTCACCTCTTTCAAAAATTGGTAAGAATGACCTCCCTTTGACATGTTGATGATCCCTTGTCTCTATAAATGGAGATTAATTTGAGACTTCAGAATGCCTCCAACATAATTTCCCTGCCACCGATGTGAGACTGACTGACTGGCTTGTAATTCCCTGATTTCTCTTTCCAAGAAGGATGATAAAGTGTGTAATGTCATTATTGCTCTCCAATGCTCTGGCACCTCCACCATAGTCAGAGAGGAATTACAAATTCCCGTGTGATTTCCTCCCTTGTCTCCTACAGCAGTCATGGATACAACTCATCTGGACCGAGATATCTGTTCACTTTTAAGCCCATCTAAACCTCCTCACTTACATTAACCTCAGTCTAGGACCAATGGCTCTAGGCTCAATTGCTTTTGTGACTGCAAGCCGTGGGTTGAATTCTTAATGCATTCAAATACAGGCATTTTCCTATTTGATGTAGACACTCTGTGGTAACACCAATCTTTTTAAGAGACTGCTACAAACTAGGGAATGAGAAGCTCTATTTACCCTGCTAACTTAATTCTTGCTACAGTCTCTGTGCACTGTTGATTTTGAAAATGTCTTCTGCATTAAAATGTGGATTATTTTCAAATAGAATCATATAATTGATAGTCTTATGGAGTAAAATCAATTGTTAGCAATTTTTTCAGAACTTTCAGAAGTAATTGTACTAAAGGACAATTTTTTATTTAACGACAGTCAAAAGATAAATAATGACGAATGAAAAACCAGGTTAAAAGCAATAGGCAAAGTGAGCCTGAAAAAGTCTAGAATGATAAGTGATAAAAAGTAGAGTAAAAATGAGCAGCCCTTACCATGTACTTCCATGGTGGAATGCAACAAAGTACTGGAGTGGAACATGTTTGTGTATTTTAAGAGTACATCATAAATTCCAGCATCAGATAAATCCACTTTCAAGAACTCAATAGAAGTGTTCTCTTTGTTGTAATTCACTTGTCGTAGATAAAATGCAGTTACTTCAACGTGGTTTAATCAAACATTGTGGTGCACAACAACACAGCTCTCAGCGCAATCAATAAACCACAATCCATTGAAATTAGGTCTGAAACAGATCCACCTCTGCATCCATATGACAGAGGAAAACCTTGTAGCAATATAATGCTTATACACACAGCTGTATGTGAAAACCTGCAAATAAACTACAGAAAAACTTGAATGTCTTCAGTGAATTATAATCAAATATTACATTACAATGATTTATTTAATGCATCTATTATGGTAGAGTACTCGAAGATATGGACAGAAAGAACATCTAATTTATCCTCCAAAATAACCATAATGAAATTAATCTGAGCAGATGAATGCAAAACTAGGGGTAAGGACCAGTTACACAGTGGAAATCATTCTATATTTTATCAAGAAAAACATGAGCACCAAATCATGTCATGCATGTACCAGAGTTCCGGCAGCCACATCACATACATACTTGAAAGTGGACAACCAGAACGCACCCTTCTCCATACACCCTGTAAGTAGCTGCTGCAACAAAAACAGAAGTTGCAGACCTGCTGAACTTTTCCAGCAGCTTCTGTTTTTATTGCTGATTTCCAGCATCTGCTGTTCTTACAGTTTTTATTAAGCATCGTTGCACCTCCCTTCAAGTTCAGGCAGTTATCTAATTTCGATAATTAAGAACGGGGGGTTACACAAGATAACCGCTGGAACATACACAATCACATTATGTACCCACCACAAATGAGTGGTCATATAGTATACCCATTTGAAAATGAACAATCATATCTACTCAAGAATAATCCAATGGATAATTGCATAATAAACCAACCTGAGAATGGGAAGTGATAAAAAAATCTCAGTAGGAATGTTTGATCACAAATCTTACCGACCCAGAAATGGTAGTTACCGACACAAAGGAAAACGGTTGTGGTTGGTGGAGGTCAGTCCTCTGATTAGATCATAAATGATCCTTCATCATTCTATGATCTCAGCTCTAAACATCCATGCAGGTGTTCCTGAGAGTAGTTTTTTGGCTCAGGCATCTCCAGCTGCTTCATCAATTTTTCTTTCACCAATATTGTCAGATATGGGCTGTTTGGTGTGGGAGTGGGAGTGTTTGGTGATGATTGTACAATTTTTAACACCATTTATGAATCCTCAGATACTGAAGCAGTCCAAAGTCGAAATGTAACAAGATCTGTACAATATGCAGCTTTGGACTGAAAAGCAGAAAGTATCATTTGCACCACACAGGCAGCAAGTAATGACCATTTATGTCAAGGGCAATGGTTAGAAAATCTAACCATTATCTCTTGACATGCAATGGCATTAGCATCACTGAATCATCTATCAACATCTAGGAATTATCATGGATCAGCACTTTCCAAATACATGACCACAACCATTCAGAAAGACAAGAGCAACAGATACATGGAAATGTCACCATCTGAACGTTCCCCTCAAAGCCACTCACTATCCTGTTGAGGAAAAATATCACCAATCCTTCACTGTCACTGATTAACGAACAAAAAATGAAGGGTAGGCATAAATGGGTCTTTTCTGGATTAGCAAGGTATAATGAGTAACATGCCAAAAGGATTAGCACTGATGCCTCAAACATGTACAATCTACATGAATATTGAGTCATATAACATGGAACAGGGTCCTTCGGCCCAACTCATCCATGCTGACCAGATTTCCTAAACTGAACCAGTCCCATTTGCCTGCATTTGGCCCATATCTGTTTAAAACTTTCCTATTTATGTACCTGTCCAATAGTCTTTTAAATGTTGTAGTTATATCTGCGTTTACTATTTCCTCTGGCAGCCCATTCCATTTAAACACCATACTGCATGAAAATGTTACCCCCGAGGTCCCTTTTAAGTCTTTCTCCTCTCATCATAAACATATACTCTCTAGTTTTAGACTCTTTGACCCTGGGGAAAGAAGACGTTGTATGACAGGAACATATACATATTTGCAGAATTTGCTTATGTCACAAAGATAGATGGGATTGCATGTTATGAAAGGCTATGAGGCATCAGCAAAAGGAGAACAACAGGTTACATAAATGGGCAAAACAAAATTGGCAGCCGAAATATAATGTGGGCAAGTATGACTTTGTCCACTCCGACAGGAAGATTAGAAAAGCAGCATATTATTGAAATGAACAGAGACTTCAGAACTCGGGGGATCGTGAATCACAAAATGTTAGCATTGAGGTAGTACAGAAAGTTGTTTATTGCAAGACAAATGGTATACAAGAGTGGGAATGTTTTGCTACAGTTGTAGTGTTGGTGAAGCCACACCTAAAATAGTGCAGTTTTGATCCCCTCATTTAAGAAACAACATAAATGTATTTGTGGTTCTGCGGCAGTGACTTTACCAGGCTCAGGTTCAAGTCCCACCTATTCCAAAGATTTGTCATAACATCCCTGAACAGGTTATTGAAAAACAAATTGATAAATGCATTAAAGCAGTTCAATAAAAATCACTCAATGAATACCCACATTGGGAAAATTGACTTAAGGAAAGGTTTGATAGACTATACATGAACCTTTGAATGTTTAGAATGAAAGGTGATTTAATTAGTTCACAGGATGTGCATATTGCTGGTTAGACCAGCATTTGTTTCCCATCTCTAATAGACCAGATGGTATTTAAGAGTCAACCACATCACTGTGGGTCTTGAGTGACATAGGCCAGTCTTGGTAAGGATGGCAAATTGCCTTCCCTAAAAGACAGGAGTAAACCAGATTGTCTTTTTACAACAAGATGGGTTTCTACACTGCTCGTCCAGTGACGTATTTCTACACCACCATCTCCCTGTAACTTACTGAAATGGTAGAGATCCTCACAAAACTTGTTAGACAGTCCACTTGTGCAAGAGACTAGAACCAGGGGACATAGTTCAAATATAAAGGGGTCTCTCATCTATGCTCGAAACAAGGAGAATTTTTTGTTTTCCTCAGAGGGTGATTAGCCTTTGGAACTCTATCTCACAGAAAGCTGTAGGGGTCGAGTCACTGAACATCTTTAAAGTCAAAAATCTATTGCTCTCTGGATAACAAATGAGTCCAACTTTTCTGGCAGTAGATTGAGGGGTTGAGGCCACAAACAGATCCTTCTATAATCTTACCAAATGGCAAAGCAGTTTAAGAGGCCAAATAACCTAATCCTGTTACTAATCTATGTGCAGATTCAATTTAATGAGCATTGCTTATGCCCCATGCTGCGTCAGCCATTATCTCATGAAAATAATACTCAATCAGTAGAATAAAACGACATAAAGAGCAAGGTCAGCTCTTGCATAGGTACTGATTTAGCATTAAGTAAATGATGCTGTCAGAGAGGAGACACTCAAATTATTGATAGCCTGCATTGGGTGACAGTACTACAGCTGGCATGGCAACTGAGCCACAGACACTAGTGTCTTAAAGGATATATTCACAAGATAGTCCCTTAAGGAGGAACAGCAAGGTAACCGACAAGGAAGTCACATATGCAAATGCTTTGCAAAGACAATGGTTGAAGGGCAGGACACCCAAAAACGTCATCCCCAGAGGGACATGGGATCACCTTTCCTGACATGTTGAAGCAGCAACGTGCCTCACATGGTAAGTGGTTACCAAGGTCTTAACCATTTTGGAGAAGAAACTTAATCTCATGGAATAGGTGGATACATAATGCACAAGGCAACAAAATTGACATTTATTCTGGGCTGCATCTCTTTTTTTTGGCTAAGTCCAAGTTGTATCACTTTTCTTGAAGCCTCTCCTGCAAGGCTTATGAAACTCATCTTTATAAGTAAAAACCGGAAGAACTGCAGATGTTATAAATCAGCAACAAAACCAGAAATTTCTGGAAACAATCAGCAGGTCTGGCAGCATATGTAGGCGCAAATCAGAGTCCAAAAGTGTGGTGCTGGAAACGCACAGCAGGTCAGGCCGCTTCCGTGGAGAAGAATCGACAGTTCAGGCATGGGGTCCTTTACCAGATTTTTTGGGGGATGGGGAGATGGACAGATAGGACAGTTCAAGTGGGCAGTGCCGAGTTGGAGAATTGTTTCTGGGATGAGGTAGGGGGAGGAGAAATGAGGAAATTGGTGAAATCGATGTTGATGCCATGAGATTGGAAGTTCCGGTCTAGTGACCCTTCCTCAGAACTGCATTTATTGTGAGGGAGGGTCACTGGACCTGAAACAATAAACGATTTTTCCCCACAGATGCTGCCAGAACTGCTGAGATTTTCCAGCAATTTCTACTTTTGAAGTACCTGACCACCCCCATTCGAATATGGCATCTTTACCATCAGATTCCAATCCCACCATACCAAGTGCTGTTCCCATAAACTCACCATTCAGTGGATATCCAAAGCACCAGCAACTCTAGAATCTGTGACATATCTGAAAGACCCTCTGCACCTGGACATGCAATCTTGCGTAGCCCTCATTAGCAATGTCATGTGATAGCAGTCCCAAAGCTAGGCTGCCCAGGTCACATATTGAGGGAGGGGAGTGTGAGCAATAGGAAGGGCGGAGTTGAGGGAGCATGGGAGTGGCAAGAAAGAGCAAGGGCAAGAGAGTGGGGGCAGGAGAGGGGGATTATAAGACAGTGAAAGTAACAAGACAGAGGGAACGAGAGAGATGGGAAGGCGAAAGAGAGAGATAGAATGAAAGAGAAGGGAGAAAAAGAGAGTATGAAATATGGTGGGAGCAAGAGAATGTTTAAGGGGCCAGCAAGGGCAGCAAGAAGAAAATGGTTCCCTCAAAAAGATGATGAATTTTTGCAACTCTTACTCAAAAGGCAGTGGAAACAAAGACTTTGACTATAAGGCAGTGGTAGATGGATTCCTGATAAGCAAGGGATTGAAAGAGAGTTGGGGGATAGATTGGGCTGTCAAGTAATCAGATCAGCCATGATCTTATAAATTGGAGCATAGTCAATGGGCCAAATGGCCTACTTCTGCTTCTAATTCACACAATCCTTCACCTCATCACCTCTCACAGGCTACCTATACACCTTTCCCCCATGGATTCTTCTATCCATTGTTTACTCCCACACTAGTTCTACTTTCCTCTCACATGCTACCTCTCCCTTTCACAATATCTCATGCAGTCTTCCCTTTCTCAATCTCCCAAATTTGACAACCTTTGTCCTAAAAAATTACAACAAGGAAAATGTCTTACTTCCTTAAAATGTCCAAGACATCAATTTTGTTTTCTGAGTACATTTGAAAATAACTTCAAGAGTTTGCATCAATAATAAAGGAAATGACTGTTGATTTCTTGGAAAAAAAGAAATGCTGGTCCAGTTTGACTTAGTGACCCTTAGTTTGGAAGCAGTGCTCACAAGAAGGAAGTTAAAACTCAAAGCCATGCAGTTGACAGACAAAATACAATGAATTGAACACTTTGTGCCCAGTGAGTTCCAGTGGCTTACTGGACCTGTACATTAACTCTGCATTCTCTCCACAATTGCTGCCAGGCCTGTTAAGTTTTTCCAGCAATTTCTGTTTTTGCCTTTTTAAAACTGTTCAGGCAAGATCCGCATCCAAAACTTTGTTTTCTCTGCATACATTACTGACCCTGTATTTCTAGTATCTTATGTCTTTTTGTTTTAGTAAAATTTCCATTAAATGTTGTCTCTAGCTGGTTTGTTTTTAATCTGAAGTATATATCACAAATTGTTGCAGGCAGATAGGATAATGAAGGCGGCATTTGGTATGCTTTCCTTTATTGGTCAGAGTATTGAGTATAGGAGTCAGGAGGTCATGTTGTGGCAGTACAGGACATTGGTTAGGTCACTTTTGGAATACTGCATGCAATTCTGGTCTCCTTCCTATAGGTAGAATGTCGTGAAACTTGCAAGGGTTCAGAAAAGACTTACAATGATGTTGCCAGGGTTGGAAGATTTGAGAGGTTGGGAAAGGTTGAATAGGCTGGGGCTGTTTTCCCTGGAGCGCCAGAGGCTGAAGGGTGACCTTATATAGGTTTATAAAATCATGAGAGGCATGGATAGGATAAATAAACAAAGTCAATTCCTTGGGATGGTGGAGTCCAGAACTAGAGGGCATAGGTTTAAGCTGAGGAGGGAAAAATATAAAAGAGACCCAATTGGCAGCTTTTTCACGTAGAGAGTGGTACGTGCATGGGATGAGCTGCCAGAGGAAGAGTGAAGGCTGGTACAATTGAAACATTTAAAAGGCATCTAGATGGGTATATGAATCGGAAGGGTTTGGAGGGATATGGGCCAGCTGCTGGCAAATGGGACCAGATTGTGTTGGGATATCTGCTTGGCATGGACGAGTTGGACCAAAGGGTCTGTTTCTGTGCTGGACATCTCTATGGCTCTATAAAAGGCAGAGATCTGGCACTGTGTCAAGGAATCACTGAAATTCATTGGGGATGCCAATGTCATTGTGAAGGTAGCAGTGGTGAGAGATCATGTAGGTCTGTTTAGATGTGTCAAAGCAAGTGGGCAGCTGCAGTACTGTGAGGTGGACCTTGGTGGGATACTATATGTCAAACAAAGAAGAACATGCTGCTTGGCGGAATATTTGGGACCTTGGATTGTTGGAAGGGGGGAGTTAAAAGGGCAGATGCTGCCTAACATTGGCTTACACAATGGACAGGGAAGGCATATTAAGTATTGTTGCAATGTGGGCCAAATAGCAGGAAAAAAATGGTCCCTTCAGAATGTCATACTCAAGAAGCCTGGCAAAGCTTACAGATGCATCGTGACTGGTCACTTACAGAGATAACCACCAGAAGGCATTTGGTAAGATTTCACATCAAAGGTTATTTCAGAAAGCAAAAGTTGATGTTTTAGGGAATAACACATTGGAATGGATAGATGATTTGTTAGGACATAGAAAACCATATTCACAAATGGATCATTTTCTGTATTGCAAAATGTAACTTTGTGGCAGTTGTGTGCCACAAAGATCTCAGTTCTTTACAATTTATAAAATTATTTGGATGAAGGGATCGAAAGTGTAGTTAATTTGCTGATGGTACCAAGATAGGAAGGAGAGTGAGTTGTGAAGAGGAACATAAAGAGTTCAAAGTTTGGGAGAAGATTTGTAGCTCGGGTGCTCGTTGTTGTGGTTCTGTTCGCCGAGCTGGGAATTTGTGTTGCAGACGTTTCGTCCCCTGTCTAGGTGACATCCTCAGTGCTTGGGAGCCTCCTGTGAAGCGCTTCTGTGATGTTTCCTCCGGCATTTATAGTGATTTGTATCTGCCGCTTTTGGTTGTCAGTTCTAGCTGTCAGCTGCAGTGGCTGGTATATTGGGTCCAGGTCGATATGCTTATTGATTGAATCTGTGGATGAGTGCCATGCCTCCAGGAATTCCCTAGCTGTTCTCTGTTTGGTTTGTCCTATAATAGTAGTGCTGTCCCAGTCAAACTCATGTTGCTTGTCATCTGAGTGTGTGCTACTAAGGATAGCTGGTCATGTCGTTTCGTGGCTAGTTGGTGTTCATGGATGCGGATCGTTAGCTGTCTTCCTGTTTGTCCTATGTAGTGTTTTGTGCAGTCCTTGCATGGAATTTTGTACACTACATTGGTTTTGCTCATGCTGGGTATCGGGTCCTTCGTCCTGGTGAGTTGTTGTCTGAGAGTAGCTGTTGGTTTGTGTGCTGTTATGAATCCTAGTGGTCGCAGTAGTCTGGCTGTTAGTTCAGAAATATTTTTGATGTACGGTAGTGTGGCTAGTCCTTTGGGTTGTGGCATGTCCTCATTCCGTTGTCTTTCCCTTAGGCATCTGTTGATGAAATTGTGGGGGTATCCGTTTTGGCGAATACATTGTATAGGTGTTCTTCTTCCTCTTTTTGCAGTTCTGGTGTACTGCACTGTGTTGTGGCCCTTTTGAACAGTGTCTTGATGCAACTTCTTTTGTGTGTGTTGGGGTGGTTGCTTTCGTAGTTTAGGACTTGGTCTGTGTGTGTGGCTTTCCTGTATACCATTGTGGTGAAATCTCCGTTCGGTGTTCTCTGTACCATCATGTCTAGGAATGAGAGTTGGTTGTCCTTTTCTTCCTCTCTAGTGAATCGGATTCGTGTGAGTGTGGCGTTGATGATCCGGTGTGTGTTCTCTATTTCTGTGTTTTTAATGATTACAAAGGTATCATCTACATATCTGACCCAGAGTTTGGGTTGAATTTGCGGTAAGACTGTTTGTTCTAACCTTTGCATTACCGCTTCTGCTATGAGTCCAGAAATGGGTGAGCCACACACTCAGATGACAAGCAACATGAGTTTGACTGGTGAGCCCATCTCTGGACTCATAGCAGAAGCGGTAATGCAAAGGTTAGAACAAACAGTCTTACTGCAAATTCAACCCAAACTCTGTATCCATGAACACCAACTAGCCACGAAACGACATGACCAGCTATCCTTAGTAGCCACACACTCAGATGACAAACAACATGAGTTCGACTGGGACAACACTACTATTATAGGACAAGCCAAACAGAGAACAGCTAGGGAATTCGTAGAGGCATGACACTCATCCACAGATTCAATCAATAAGCACATCGACCTGGACCCAATATACCGGCCACTGCAGGCGGACAGCTAGAACTGACAACCGGAAGCGGCAGATACAAATCACTAGAAATGCCGGAGGAAACATCACAGAAGCGCTTCACAGGAGGCTCCCCAGCACTGAGGATGTCACCAGGGGACGAAACGTCTGCAACACAAATTCCCAGCTCGGCGAACAGAACCACAACATAAAGAGTCTAAAAATTGATATGGGTTGGTTAGGTGAGTGGGAAATATAAGAAAATGTGTAATTATCCATTTTGACAAGGAAAATACAAAGTACTTACTCTGGAGAGATTGCTGAGGTGTGAGGTGCAAAGGGATCTGGATAACTTAATGCTTAAATTGCAAAAAGCTGGTACAGCAATTAGGAAAGCTGATTAAATGTTATCATTTATTTTGAGGGGAACTGAACACAAAAGCACAAAAAACAGAGCTTTTGCTTCAATTATTGCAAGCCATTGGTAAGATCACATCTGGAGTACCTTGCACAGTATTGTTATCCTTATTTAACAGCTGTGTAAATGGAACATTAGAACAATTAAAGTTGACAACATGGTTTGTTTTAGAAGGAAAAATTGAACAGGTTGTATTCTCTGGTTTTAGAGGAACAAGAGCAGACTCAATTAAAATATAGAAGAACCTGAGGGGTCTTGACAGGGTGGATGTAGAAAGGGTGGTTCCTCTTGAATTAAAGATAACTGTTTAAATGAAAGTCATTGTCTTAAGACAGATGAAGATGTTTTCTCAGTCAGTTGACTGTCTTTGGAACTCTCTTTCTCAAAAGACTATGGAAACAGATACTTCTAATGTTTTTTTTAAAGCAGATCACCAAGGGGCTGAAAGGTTTTATTAGGGGTTCGCTGGAATGTGGGCCTTACATGTTTAACCTACCTGTCCTAAACCCAACAGGGAAGAAAAAAGTCCTTCCATTATCACTGCAGGGGTCTGCAGTCTCACTTCCTGAAGTTAGTTACTATTCTCTAAGGACTTGACCTTTCCAAAGGTAACCAACCATCTGACTAATGGAGTGCTGCAACAATCTAAATGAGTGGTTGATTGAGATTCAAGCCTGTGTCCATTTATAAGTAACTTTCTCAGTAGATGAAATGCTTAGTATTGCTAAGTCATCCGTTTTTGGTTATCCAATGCCTGGAAGACCCAGGTCTGCAAGAGTCAAGGGTGGTCTTAATGATTAAGCAGCAAAACCATTATATAAGTTGCAGATGGAATAGTGGTGATTTCACTGGACTCGTAGTCTCCTCTATATCGGAGAGACCTAGCACAAGCTTGGGGACCAGTTCAGGGAACATTTGTGATCCACACGCTCCAATCAACTCCATCTCCCAGTTGCCAGCCATTTCAACTCCCCCTTCCACTCCTCCAAATGACCTGTTCATCCTGGGCCTCCTCCACAGTCAAACTAAGGCCATGTGTAAACTGGAGAAGAACACCTCATCTTCCACCTTAGGAGCTTACAACCTCATGGCCTCAACATAGAATTCACCAGCTTCCTCATCTCATCCCAGGTCCAGCCCTCCTTCTCCAACCCACTCCCTTGACCTGACCTAACCTGTCAATCTTCCCTCCTGCCTATCTGCTCCATCCTTCCCACTGACCAATCTCATTCACCTCCTACCTGCATCCACCTATCACCATCCCACCTACCTTTCCCCAGCTCCCTTCCCCCTCCCCAAACCTGATGAAGGGTCCTGCCCAAAATGTCAAATCCTCTACTCTTCTGGTGCTGCTTGACCTGCTGTGCTTTTTCCAGCTCCACGTTTTATCGACTGACTTTCCAACATCCGTAGTCCTCACTATCTCCTAATAGTCGACCTTCCCAGACTATTAATCAGTGATATGAGGTTGAAGCTCACTGTGGCAGATAATGAAATTTCATATCAGTAATGTGAGGAATAAAAAGCTAACTAATGGAGATCATGTAATCATGTTGATTTTTGTAAAACATCATCTAGCACTAGTATCTTTTCGAGAAGGAAATCTACCATCTTATCTGATCTGACCGACATGCAACTCCAGATCCACAGATATGTGGTCTACCTTTGTGGGATAATGGTACTATCCACATCTCTGGGCTATGAAGACTAGATTTAAGACCCATCTGCACTAGAAATGTCTCAACATTTTAAACCAGGCTGATTCAAAATATTTAACTGATATTTATCTCAGTGGTCATCTTCAAGAACAGATGTTCCATTTCAAGCTATAAACTCGGGAAAGTGTCACCAAATGTCCAGAGAGTTACTCCTTGTTAAGGAAACACTGTCCACAGCCAACAGTGGAACAACATGGCTCAGGAGACATAGCATCTAAGATTAAAGGTTTGCTACAAGCAAGTTCCGAAATTGGAGATGCTGTACAGTAGAAAATCTATGCATGCTTCACAATCAGGAATTCTCACTCTTTCGGAGGAAGGCATGCTTTTACCCAAATCTTTTTTTCAAATGATAAAATGAGTTAAACCATACACAATCAAGGAATAGTTGATTAAGGAAGAACCAGTCAAATGAGAGCTGAGATTTCATAAGGATCACTCACTTATGGCAGAACACAAACAAGTACAGGATTTTCTGAAATTAGTTGCTCTGTTATAAGAAAATTGTTTCATACTATCAATGAGATTAAAATCTGGTGGGTTTGTGGGGTTGGCACTATTTTTAAAATTCTATCAACACTGAGAAGTGCTCAGAATGCAGAGCAGCAAGGTTTGCAAGAATAAACAAGCAGTGAGATAGCAAATGAACAGCATGCCCTATTGGAGCTAAATGACAAACCTGGAATATTTGTCTCAGAGTGAAACACAGCTTGTTGAACAAATAGCTGTGGCAGATTCAAGTCTAATGCTCAATCTTGAAGTGATTTTGAACAAGTTACTCTCATAATATTTGACTTCTATACCTTTCCAGGAATAATAGCGAATAAGTACATTTTGATGTCTTAAAAACAATTCGCATTACAGAAGAGGAAGTCTGGAGGTCTTAGAGAATATAAAATTGAATAAATCTCTGGGATCTGATCTAATGTATTCCAGAATGTTGTGGGATGGGAGGAAATTGCAAGACCCCTTGCAGAAAAGTTTGGATCATCTATAGCTACAGCTGAGGTGCCCTGATGACTGGAGGGTGGCTAATGTTGTACTTTCGTTGAGGAAAGGTTGTAAAGAGAAATTGCGGATCTATAGACCAATGAGTCTGATTTCGATTGTGGGTAAATTGTTGGAGGTGATTATAAAAGATAGGATTTATGGACATTTAGAGAGGTAACAATTGATTCAGGATAGCCAGTATGGTTCTGTGTAAGGAAAATGGTGTGTCTCAAACTTGATTGAACTTTTTTGAGGAAGTTACCAAAAAAGATTGATGAGGGCAGAACAGTAGGCATTGTTTATATGGGCTTTAATAAATGTCATTTATATAAATGATTTGTATGAGAATATAGAAGACATGACTAGTAAGTTTGTGGATGATATCAAAATTAGTGGCATAGTAGATAGTGAATGTGATTACAAAGGGACCTTTCTAAGATTACAAAGGGACATTGATCAAATGAGTCAATGAGTTAGAAAATGGCAGATGGAGTTCAATCTGGATAAATGTGAGGAATTTACAACAAACAGGGAATATATGGTTTTTAGAATTAATGGAAGGGTCTTGGATATTGTTGTAGAACAGACCTATGAGTTCAAGTACCTAATTCTGTGACATTTGTGTCACAAAAAGACAAGGTGGTTATAAGGGTGTTTAACATTGCTCAATCCTTTGAGTATAGGAATTTGAGGTTGCATAGAATATTGGGCGGGGCATCTTCTGGAGTACTGCGTGCAGTTAAGGTTGCCCAGTTATAGGAAGGAGAGAGTTCAGAAGAGATTTGCCAGGATGTTGCCAGGTTTGGAAGGTTTGAGCTATAAAGGCAGGCTGGATAAGCTAGGACTTTTTTTCACTGGGCGTACAAGGTTGGAGGCAACCTGATAAAAGTTTTTAAAATCATGAGAGATATAGATAGAATTAATAGTAGTTGTATTTTCACTCAGATGGGGGATTTCAATACATGGGGGCAAATGTTTTTTTACACAGAGGGTAATTCACGGGCGGAATGAACTTCCTGAGTAAGTGGTGGACGTGGGCACAATTACAACATTTAAAATTCTTTTGGATAAGTACACGAATGGGAAAGGTTTGGAAGGATATGGGCCAGGAGCAGGCAGGTGGGATTAGTTTAGTTT
The DNA here is from genome assembly GCF_004010195.1 of Chiloscyllium plagiosum. Taxonomy (NCBI): domain Eukaryota; kingdom Metazoa; phylum Chordata; class Chondrichthyes; order Orectolobiformes; family Hemiscylliidae; genus Chiloscyllium; species Chiloscyllium plagiosum. The sequence goes on along the minus strand of NC_057738.1, from coordinate 15,673,151 downwards.
GGGATTATGTTTGGCAGGGACCAGTTGAACCAAAGGTTCTGTTTCCGTGCTGCATGACTCTGAGTCCATAATTATGACAGAGATCATTCCAAACCAGAACCAACCCTCAAATAGCAGACTAAGGAGGTCAACATAATGCAATCAGAGAGTGTTAATGAGAGCACCCAAACCAATCAACATTCAAAGTAAACTATTTACGTGCTTCAACAGAAATCTACAGGAAGAATGAAAATAAAAATCTGCTGACACAAATTGAAGATGCGGTGCAGAAAACTCTGTGAAAGCCACCAATGAGAAAGGATGGCCAGTGTCCATTGCTTGACGATACTTCAATGAGAAAACTGCCTTTTTGAAGTTTTAGAATATTGCAAGGATGAACTGCATTGCACAGAAAAAACCTACTACACAAAGAAAGTACAAAAGATTAAACATCTTCTGAATAATGCAAAGAAGAAATTACGGATTCAGAACATTTACCTTGAAGGAAATCCAAAAATGTATGACCCTCCAATTTAAAGAGAACTGGAAACATCAGATTGCCAGAAAGAGAATCAATATCAATGGTCTTCCTACCAGAAAAGTACCCATCTTCAAAATCCAAAAAGAACACTTTTCGGGAGAATAGTGAAACCTCCAGATTAACTGAATTTGTAGAGAGCCTTGGGAGGGATAGAGTAGAGATAATTGTAATTATATAGAAAAATGCATAATATTAAAAATGATTCAAGAAAATTGCATACATAAATCTGGGAAGGTTATTACTGAGGGTTGCCATTAACACTACCCACTATGATAATATTGTATGGACTTGCGGGCAGAACAGCTTGAGATCAAAAAACCCTTCTAAATAGACTAGGAAGTGGTTTTCCCCACCACACAACTTAAGCACACCCATTGTTTCCTGTATTGAAAACGGATGGTGGCAACAAGCCTCATTGTGACCACCAGCTCATCCACTGTTGTAAACTGACATGGCCAAAGAGCACAGCCCTCTGAATTTCAGTCTTTATGGCACAGGATATAAATTATATTAAGTAAACTGAAGTTCTCGTAGCGTAGACTGCTAGAATCTTATTTCGAAACTCTAAAACATAGCATTGGGTTTCAGTGCATTGGACCCTTTAACCATTGGTGAAATGAAACAGGATTGCCCATGAGATAGGAGTGGCTGGAAATATATGACAGCCAGGTTCCTGCATGTGATTGCTTCCCAGTGGCTCTTTCTGTAAAATGGGTTGACATGATTTGATGACAGAATCAATGCCATTAACCAAAACGGCATTTTGAAACAATTAAAAATTACTCTTAGTCCAAGGAAAGACTATCACTAAATTTCTATTTTACCTCACAACAGTATATAGAGCTCCAATTGTAGGAACATTCATCTTGATTGAAGTCTTGTAAGCCTTTGGTTTTCAGTCCATGATGTCACTATAAATAACATACATAAAACATTAATTAATATACAAGTAAGCTGCACTTTTCTCTAAACTTCTTGGCATCAGATCTGAGAGAACTACTGTTACCTTAATAAAGACTGTTTGTTGAAACGGTACATCATTAGCAACTAGACTGACTAGATTGTTGAATTTTAGAAATAATTATATGATTGATGTGATGGGAGAGAATTGGTGCCTTAAACAAGCATGAACTATTGGACATTTTTTTCACTTTTACATCAATATTCTAAAATGTTTACAAGATGTGTTGAACACAGATCAACAACTAATTTCAACTGGTGCAGTTTGAAATATGTGCCTTGATGTAAGGACAGCGAAATGGTTTACAGTATAAGGTAGCTATGATGTGGGGTTGCCGGTCTTGGACTAGGGTGGACAAAGTTCACTTCACATGACGAAGGAGCAGCACCATGAAAGCTTGTGATTTCAAATAAACCTGTTGGACTATAACCTGGTGTAGTGTGACTTCTGACTTTCTACAATATAAGGTAACATTGGTACAAATGCAAAGATGCAGAAATCGAAATGTGCAGTTGTGTTGGAGAGACTTGATGAAGAAGACAAACAGGAGAGAGGCTAGAAGGAAAGTAAGTCTGACTTAGCATTTCTCGAATTTATGAACAGACACGACTGGATTATCCTGACTTCTGAAGATGGAAAAATGGGCACGATTGAATCAAGGCAGTTGGATAATTGCTAACCTATACATATAAAGTCTCTGCGTTCTCCACATTTGTGACTCAAACAGAAAAAAAGTAACATTTTAGTTTGAAACTTCTAATTATTGTGAGAAAAGCTTTAATGATACAAGGATGATTTGGAACCTGCAGTTAGGGGCTCTACAACAGAGGTAATTGGTTGGATCCAACAAAAGAAGTTCACTGATGGGTGCAGTCTCATTGGATAGACATTTAATGGACAGATAATTAGCGATAAGTTTAGTTTTGGAAAATTAGTGTTACTATTTGGTAAGGATTTAATTGATGAAAGATTAATGAGCAATGGTTTAAAAGATGGAGGGTTAATGTCAATGAATATTTTAATGATTGGTATCCAATAGTTGTGGTTTAATGATACATGCTGACTGCTAAACAACAAATCAGGAAGAATTAATGGATAACATAATTGATCGAGACTGAAGGAAGATCAATGAGGTTTTCCTCAATCGGGGGATTAATTTCCCATCAGTAATCATTTTAGAGAAGGCGATAATAGGAGGTGGGCGGCACGGTGGTTAGCACTGCTGCCTGACAGCGCCAGAGACCCGGGTTCAATTGCCGCCTCAGGTGACTGACTGTGTGGAGTTTGCACATTTTCCCTGTGTCTGCGTAGGTTTCCTCCAGGTGCTCCGGTTTCCTCCCACAGTCCAAAAATGTGCAGGTTAGATGAATTGGCCATGCTAAATTGCCCACCGTGTTAGGTGAAGGGGTAAATGTAGGGGAATGGGTCTGGGTGGGTTGCGCTTCGGCAGGTCAGTGTGGACTTGTTGGGCCGAAGGGCCTGTTTCCACACTGTAAGTAATCTAATCTAATAATACGTTGTTTTCCTGAACCATTGCTTCCCATATAATGAGGATACTCCTACGGTGCTGTTAGGTATAAAGTTCCAGGATTTTGAGAATGAAGGAATGGTGATATATTTCCAAATCAGGATGCTGTGTGACTTGGAAAGAATTAAGGTAGTGGTCTTTTCATGCAACCCTGTCGCCCTTGTATTCCAAAAAGTAGTCATTATGGGTATGGAAGCTGATGTTGAAATAGTCATGGTGAGTTAGTTAAATGCAGGTCATGAACAATCTATTAGTGGAAGGGGTGGATGTATAAGCTGACTGGGATACCAACCAAACAGCCTACTATATCCTATGATGAAGTACCTGACTGCTATTGGAACAGCATTCATCTAGACAAGTACGGCAGGCAGTAGCCGAGTGATGTTTTTGCTCGACTATTAGTCCAGCAATTCAGCAAATGTTCCAGGGATCGGGGTTTGAATCCTGCTATGGTAGATGGGAATTAAGAGTCTAACAATGACCATGAAACTACTATCAACTTTCAGGACAAACCCATCTGCCTCACTGATGTCCATCAGGGAAGGAAATCTACTATCCTTACTTGGTCTGGCCTTCCTATGACCAAAGAGATGAGTCTCTCAACTGTTTCTCTGAAATGTACCTGAAAACCACTCAGCTGTAAGAATCGCCTCAAAATCTTAAAAAAGAGAAACAAGACAGACACCTGACATTGACCTTGGGACCAGAAACAACAAGTGCAAAAATAGTCCTTTCAGCCAAGCAAAGTCCCTCTTAGTTCCAAAACTGGGAAAACTGTCCAAGCTATAACATATGATCTGTGAGTATGACTATGTCCCAGACACCACCATCACCATCCCTGGGTATGTCTTGTCCAATCAGCAGGACAGGCTCTGCAGAAGGAGTTGGTACAGTGACCTACCGTCGGAACAGAGAGTTGATTCTGGAGATCATGTGGTCTCATGGCATCAGGTCAAACATGGGCAAGGAAACCTATTGCTGATTACCACATGTTGTCTTCCCTCAGCTGATGAACATGTTGAACAACACTTGGGTGCAGAATGTACTCTGACTGGGGGATTTCAATGTCTTGGCAGTGGCTCAGCAGCAATGCTACTGATTAAGCTGGCTGAGTCCTAAAGCAAATTGCTGCTATACTTGGCCTTTGACAGGGAATCAACAACAGGGGAAAAAACATACTTGGCCTCATCCTGACCAACTGTCCCCTCATCAGAAACCCACATTCCTGATGGAGGGCTGATACCTGAAACCTTGATTTTCCTGCTCCTTGGATGCTGCCTGACCTGCTGTGCTTTTCCAGCACCACACCTGTCCATGTGAGAATCACTAGGAGTGACCACCACACAGTTCCTATAGAGTCAAAATGCTGACTTCGTATTGATAATATTGTGTTGTGTGACACAGAATTCAAACAGATTTGACAACTCAAAACTTGGCATCCATGATACAATGTAAGCATCAGAAGCAGCAGAAATGTACTTTAAAACAATCCGCAACCTCATGCCCCAGTTTATTCCCCACTGTCATTATCATTATTATTAACCATGGTTCAATGAACAGAGCAGGAGCAGCATTAGGCATACCTAAAGAGCGATCCACATGCTAATGATACAAAACAGGGCTATGATTCTCATTTCCTCTTTGCCTCTCTTCTAAAGTAATTTTTTTTTTGTTAGCTACACTCCAATCTGCAGAAATTGTTCCAGAGTTGACAGAATCTTGGAAGGTGACCATCAATGCATCCACTATTTCTGGGGCCACTTCCATTCACACAGGAGCACAAATTAGGTCATTCAGCCCATCAAGTCTGCTCTGCCATTCAATCATCAACCCATTCTCCCGCTTTCTGCCCATAACCCTTGATCCCCTTTATATTCAAGAACCTATCTATTTCAGTCTTAAATATCCTCATTGATCTGGCCTTCACAACCTTCTGCGGGAATACATTCCATACATTCACCATTCTCTGGCTGAAGAGATTTTTCCTTATCTCTGTTCTATAACATCTTTACTTTATTCTAAGGCTGTGCCCTTGGGCCCTATGCTTTCCTGCCAAAGGAAACATTTTCCCAACATCTACTTTGTCCAGGCCATTCAGTAGTCTGTATGTTTAAATTAGATTCCCCCTCATTCTTCTAAACTCCATCAAGTATCAACCCAGACTCCTCAAATGTTCCTTGCATGTTAAGCTGTTCATTCCTGGGACCATTCTCGTGAATCTCCTCTGAACATGCTTCAGGGCCAATACATCGTTCCTGATATATAGGGCCCCAAAACTGTGCACAATACTCCAAATGTGGTCCAACCAGAGCCTTATAGAGCCTCAGAAGTACATCCTTGCTTTTATATTCCTCTCAAAATAAATGCCATCATTGCATTTGCCTTCCTAACTACTGACTCAACCTGCAAGTTTACCTTGAGAGAATCCTGAACTAGAACTCCCAAGTCTCTTTGCACTTCAAATTTCTGAATTTTCTCCCCATATAGAAAATTGCCCATGCCTCTATTCTTCCTAGAAAAGTGTATAACCTTACACTTCCCAACATTGTACTCCATCTGCCACTGCCCACTCTCCTAACCTGTCCAAATCTTTCTGCAGCCACCTCACCTCAACATTACCTGTCCGTCTACCCATCTTTGTTTCGTCCTCAAACGTATCCAGAATGCCCTCAGTTATTTCATGTGGATCGTTAATGTATAAAGTGAAAAGTTGTGGTCTCAACACAGACTTGCGGAACACCACTTGTCACCAGCTGCTATCCTGAGAAAGACCCTTTTATCCCCACTCTCTGCTTTCTACCAGACAGTCAAGCTTCTAGCCGTGCAAGCACCTTGCCTCTTACTCAGTAGACTCCTGTGCGGCACTTTGTCAAAGGCGTTGTTGAAGTCCAAGTAGATACCATCCACTGGCTCTCCTTGGTCTAACTTGCTCGTTACGTCCTCAAAGAATTTTGTCAGGCATGACCTTCCCTTGATGGACCCATGTTGACTTTGCCCTATTTTACCATAAATGTCCAAGTATTCAGAAATCTCATCCTTCACAATGGATTCCAGGATCTTGCCCAAATCAAGGTTTGACTAATTGGTCTGTAATTTTCCATCTTTTGCCTTATTTGCTTTTTGAACAGGGGTGTCAAGTTAGCAATTTTTCCAGTCCTCTGGGACCCTCCCTGATTCTAACAATTCCTGAAAGATCACCACTAATGCCTCCCCTATCTCTTCAGCTATCTCCCTTAGACCCTGGGGTGTAGTCCATCTGGGTCAGGTGGTTTATCCACCTTCAGGTCATTCAGTTTTTCTGGCACCTTCTCCTTGGTGATGGCCACCATACTCACCTCTGCCTCCTCACTCTCTTGAATCTTTGGGATATTACCTGTGTCTTCCACCATGAAGACTGACGCAGAGTAATTTATTCAGTTCCTCAGCCATTGCCTTGTTCCCCACTACTATCTCTCCAGCTTCATTTTCTAGTGGCCTAATGTCCACTTTTGCCCTTTATATATCTAAAGAAACTTTTACAGAGTCTTCCTTTATATTACTGGCTAGCTTACCCTCATACTTAATTGTCTCCCTCCTTATTTCTTTTTATGTTGCCCTCTGTTGGTCTTTATAGGCTTTCCAATCCTCTGGTTTCCTACTGCCCTTTACCACATTATATGCTTTCTCTTTTTCTTTTATGCTATCCCTGACTTCCCTCATCAGCTCCTCCTTGTGCGAGGCTTCTTTTTCCTTGGGATGAATCTTTGCTGTGTCTCCTGAATTATTCCAGAAACTCCTGCCATTGCTGTTCCACTGTCTTTCCTGCTGGGATCCTCTCTCCCAATCATGATCCTCCCTCATGCCTAAATGGTTGCCTTTATTCAGTTGTAATATCATTACCTCTGATTCTATTTTCTCCCTCTCAAACTGCAGGGTAAATTACCGCTGTTCCTTAACAGTCATTGGGTCAAAGTCCTGGAATTCCCTCCCTACCAATATTGTGGGTCAACCCACAGCAAGTGGACTACAGTGATTAAGAAGGCAACTCACTACCGCCTTCTCAAGAGTAAATAGGGATGGGCTATCAATGCTGGCCAGCCAGCGACGCCCAAGTCCCACAAAAGAAGAAAAAAAATTCAATCATATTATGATCACTGCCTCTGAAGGGTTCCTTCATCTTAAGCTCACTCATCAAGTCTGCCTCATTACACAACACTAAATACAGCATTGCCTGTTTCCTAGTGGGCTCCACCACAAGCTGCTCAAAAAGCCATTTTATTGACATTCCACAAATTTCTTTGCTTGCAATCCAATACCAACCTGATTTTCCCTGTCTGCCTGCATATTGAAATTCCCCAAGATCACTGTAACTTTGCCTTTTCTACATATCTTTTCTCTCTCCTTGTTTATCTTACCTCCCTCACCCAGCTCCTGACTACTAGCTGGAGGCCTGTACCAACTATGTTCTGTTTTACTTTTGTGGTTCTTCAGTTCTAATCACACAGATTCTACACCATCTGACCCTACTTCATTTCTCACTATTGATTTAATTTCATTTCTTACTAATAAGGTAACCCCAACCCCTCTGCTCATCTGCCTATGTTTTCGAAAGAATGTATATATCCTTGAAAATTCAGCTTCCAATCCTGATCCCCTTGCAGCCACATCTCCATCATGCCCACCACATCATACCTACCAATTTCGATCTGCGCCACAAGCTCATTTAACTTATTCCTTATCTTGAGTGCATGCAGATATAATACCTTCAGTCCTGTATTAATTGTCCCTCTTCTCATTATCATTCGTTTGTCCAGTGTGCTTGAAATTTGATTGCTTACCCTTTCCATACACTCTGTCCTATTTGTCTCTGTGCTGGAGATTTTAATAACTTCTCCTGAGTTCTGCACTCTCATCTTCTCCTTTAATTTGGGTTTTCTAATTTCCTCTATAACTCAACACTCCCCAAATCCACCCCACAGCCCCCCACCTAATTTAGTTTAAAGCCCTGTTCACAGCCCTAGTTATGCAATTCGGCAGGACTCTGGGCCCAGCATAGTTCAGATGCAAACCATCCCATTGGACAGGTGCCTTCTTCCCCAGTACCGATGCCAATGCGCCATGAATCCAAACCAATTTCTCCCAAACCAATCTTTGAACCACGCTTTTACCTGCTTAATCTTATTGACCCTATGATAATTAGCTCATGGCTCAGGTAGTAATCCAAACATTATTAGATTAGTTTCCCTACAGTGTGGAAATAGGCCCTTCGGCCCAACAAGTCCACACCGACCCTCTGAAGGGTAACTGACCCAGACCCATTTCCCTACATTTACCCCTTAGTAATGGACCTAACAATATGGGCAATTTAGCATGGCCAATTCACCTCACCTGCACACCTTTGGATTGTGGGAGGAAACTGGAGCACGCGAAGGAAACCCATGCAGACATGGAGAGAATGTGCAAACTCCGCACAGACTGTGGGCTGAGGTGGGAATCGAACCGGGATCCTTAGCACTGTGAGGCAGCAGTGCTAACCAGTGAGCCACCCACCTTTTCGGTTCTGCTTTTTAATTCAACTCCTAGCTATTCATACTCCCTTAGCAGAACCACTGCTCAGGTTTTATCTATGTCGTTGGGACCTATGTAGACCATGAGCACTGGATCTTTCCCCTTCCAACTCCAAGTTCTTCTGCAGATGAGATATCCAGAACCCAAGCAACACATCCTTCAGTACTTTCAATCCTGGTCACAAAGAACACTGTCTATACTTCTAACAATACTATACGCAAATACAACAACAATTACAGAGGCCCAATGGGAAGGTAACTTTAAAATATAAAAACGTTACTCGGGAGTTCAGTGTTTTTCATTTCCTCATCGGCAGTTGGAGTATGTGGGTAAGTGAGGTTTTTAAAGGAGCAGCAGAGGGAGAGGTCGCAGCTAGGTGCAGAGGACAGCTCAGTATATATTTGGGCAGCAGATGAATCCCGAGACACTACATGCCTCCTCCTTTAACCAAAAAACAGGAACTCCATGTGTTGGTAAGGTAAAGCATTTCAATTAATATTTCTTGTGTGTTGTGTGATTGATTAAAAGGTTATTATTAGTTGGTTAGTTGAATAAGACCATAGAGAAGTACGAGAAACTATTTAACTCATAAATTTGTATAAATTAATTAAATAAGTCGAAATGGCTGGACAGCTGATGTGCTGTAGTTGTATGATGTGGGAGCTGGCTGATCCCATTGTGAATGACAGTGACCACATCTGCAGCAAGTGTTGGTTGCTGGAAGAACTCCAGATCAGAATTGATGATCTGGAATCTGCGCTCCAAACACTGTGGCACATCCAGGAGGGGGAGAGTTCCCTGGACACTTTGTTTCAGGAGGCAGTCACACTGATAGATTAAGTAATTCAAATTCAGTTAGTGATCAGGAACAACAGGATGTAACCTTAAGTGAGGCAGGTATTCTGAGCTCAGAAGTGGAGGAGCTTCAGTCTTTGACCTTGTCCAACAGGTAAGATAGTTTTGCTCCCTGTATGCATGAGGAAAAGGGCAGTGGATAGGCTGACCATGGTGCAGAAGGCCATTTGAGATGGGGGAGAAAAATGACAAGTAATTGCTATAGGGGATTCTATTATTAGGGGGACAGATAATATCCTTTGTGAGCGAGATCAGGAGTCCCGCATGGTGTGTTGCCTGCCCAGTGCCAGGGCGCATGACATCTCCGACTGACTTAGAAGGATATTGAAGTGGGAGGGAGAACATCCAGTTGTAGTGATCCATGTTGACACTAACAACATAGGCAAGGCTAGGAAGGAGAATCTGTTTGGGGAGTATCAAGCACTAGGAAGAAAATTGAAGAACAGGTCCTTGATCTCTGGATTACTGCTTGAGCCACTTGCTAATTGGCATAGGGATAAGAAAATTATGGAAGTAAACACTTGCCCAAAGATTGGTGTGGGAAAGAGGGATTCAATTTCATGGTAAATTAGCTTCCGTTTTGGAACCGGGGCGATCTGGACCGATGGGACGGTCTCCACCTGAACCAATCTGAAACCGGTGTTCTGACGATAGGGTGGTCACTTGGACTTTAAGCTTGTGAGTCAGCGGAGGGAGGAAAAGGGAAAGCTACAGGGAGTACAGAGTCAAGTAGAAAGATAAGCAGCAGTATAGCATGTGTGCAGGATTTAAGTTGAAGGCAGACTAGGAATGAAGCAAAAAGGAACAATAACTTAGGACATATTACTAGAGATGTTGGAAATCATGAGGATAAGAAAATTAGCATTAAGGCACTTTACCTGAATGCTCGTAGTATTTGTAACAAAGTAGATGAATTAACAGCACAAATCATCGTGAACGATTATGATGTGGTAGGCATCACAGTGACGTGGTTGCAGGGGGTTCAGGACTGGAAGATAAACATCCAAGGATTTACAACTTATTAAAAAGACAGGGAGGTGGGCAGAGAGGCGGTGTTGCCTTGTTCGTTGAGAATGAAATTAAATCTATGGCATCAAATGACATAGGGTCAGATGATGTGGAGTCTGTGTGGGTGGAGTTGAGGAACCACAAAGGCAAAAATCCATAATGGGAGTTATGTACAGACTTCCCAGCAGTGGTCAGGACCAGGGGAGCAAGATGTTTCAGGAAATAGATAGGGCATGTCAAAAAGTCAAGGTCATGGGGGATTTCTGTATGCAAATGGGCTGGCTGAATAATGTTGCCGGTAGATCCAAAGAAAGGGAATTCATGGAATGTTTACAGGATGGCTTTTTGGAACGGCTTGTGATAGAGCCCACAAAAGAGCAGGCTATTCTGGACTTAGAACTATGTAATGAACCAGACTTTATAAAAGATCTTAAAGGAGAAAGTGAGGACTGCAGATGCTGGAGATCAGAGCTGAAAAATGTGTTGCTGGAAAAGCGCAGTAGGTCAGGCAGCATCCAAGGAGAATCGACGTTTCGGGCATAAGCCCTTCTTCAGGAATGAGGAAGGTGTGCCAAGCAGGCTAAGATAAAAGGTAGGGAGGAGGGACTTGGGGAAGGGGCGTTGGGAATGCAATAGGTGGAAGGAGGTTAAGGTGAGGATGACAGGCCGGAGAGGGGGTGGGGGCAGGGAGGTCGGGAAGAAGATTACAGGTCAAGAAGGCGATGCTGAGTCCAAGGGTTGGGACTGAGATAAGGTGGGGGGAGGGGAAATGAGGAAGCTGGAGAAATCTGCATTCATCCCTTGTGGTTGGAGGGTTCCTAGGGAGCTGGGCCCGCGTATTGCGACCCGGTAGGCCCATTCCACCCTTACCTGGCCTGATCCAGCCTCCAGATTTAAAAGCTGTGGCAGCCACTGCTCAAGGAACGCTGTAAGCTGGCCTTCCTCTTCCCGTTCAGGAAGGCCCAGCAAACTAATATAATGTGATTCTCTAAGGTCTGGACCTGATCCACGGCCGATTGCGCTGTAGTTTCGGAGGTCGCGGCCTTTAGCTCCGCCCCTCCGACTCGGCGCTCGATTTCTTTAATGTCTCGGTCGTGCATTTGCAGCACGGCCGAGAGTGAGTCCCATCGACTTCGGGATTCTTCGATGAAAGAGCCGATATTTGCATCCAGTTTGGAGATGATTTCCATGAGGCTTGCCACTGTAGGTAAGTCCCCTGAGGCGGCTGTGGACGCCTCTGCTGCAGCTGGAGAGGGTGGGGGAGGGGTTCCTACTTGCTGAGAGCTGCGGGCTCCCTTCCCTTTGGTCATTTTTACTAAAGATTAGATTATTTAAATTTAATACTAAGCAACTAATTAACTTAAATAGCTATTTTAAATGATTTGGTGAGTGTGGTGGGGGTGGGTGACCCACCTTACCCAAGTCTTGGGAGGAGCACTGTAGACTCAGACTTGCTGGGTCGCTGCCATCTTGGATCCCCCGACATTTATATCTTGACCTGCAATCTTCTTCCCGACCTCTCCACCCCCACCCCCTCTCCGACCTATCACCCTCACCTTAACCTCCTTTCACCTATAGCATTCCCAAAGCCCTTCCCCCAAGTCCTTCCTCCCTACCTTTTATCTTAGCCTGCTTGGCACACCTTTCTCATTCCTGAAGAAGGGCTTCTGCCCGAAATGTCGATTCTCCTGTTCCTTGGATGCTGCCTGACCTGCTGCGCTTTTCCAGCAACACATTTTTCAGTAAAAGATCTTAAAGTCAGGGAACACTTAGGAGGCAGCGATCATAATACAGTAGAGTTCAGTCTGCAGTTTGAAAGAGTAGACAAAATCGGACGTAATGGTGTTACAGTTAAATAAAGGTAATTACAGGAGCATGACAGATGAACTGATGAAAATCGACTGGAAGCTGAGCCTAGTGGGGAAGACAGTAGAGTAACAATGGGTAGGAGTTTCAGGGTGTAATTCAGATCACAGTGCAGAGGTTCATCCCAAATAAAAGAAAATTAGGTGGGGGGGGGGGAAATTAGATAGCCATGGCTGACAAAGCAAATCAGGAAATGTATCAACTATAAAGAGAGAGCTTATAAAGTGGCCAAGCGTACTGGGAAATCAGAAAATTGCGAAGACTACAAAAACAAACAGAAGATAACAAAGAGAGAAATAAGGAAGGAGAGGATGAAGTATGAAGGTAGGCTAGCCAGTAATATTAGAAACGATAGTAAAAGTTTCTTTCAATAGATAAGAAACAAATGAGAGGCAAAAGTAGAATTTGGGCCACTCCAAATTGATGCAGGAAAGCTCGTGATGGGAGATAAGGAAATAGCTGAAGAACTTAATAAGTACTTTGTGTCAGTCTTCATGAGCAATATCTCAACAATTAAGGAGAGTCGGGGGGCAGAGTTGAGTATGATAGAAGGTGCTAGAAAAGCTAAAAGATCTATAAATTTGTAAATCTCCTGGCCCCGATGTGTTCCATCCTAGAGTTCTGAGGGAGGTGGCTGAGGAAATAGTGGAGGCATTGGTTGTGATCTTTCAAAAATCACAGGAGTCAGGCTAAGTCCCAGATGACTGGAAAATCTCCATTGTAACCCCCTTGTTCAAGAAAGGATCAAGACAAAAGATGGAAAATTATAGGCCGATTAGCCTAACCTCGGTTGTCGGTAAAATTCTAAAATTCGTCGTTTAGGATGAAATTTCTAAATTCTTGAAAGTGCAGGGTCGGATTAGAACAAGTCAACATGGATTTAGTAAGGGGAGGTCATGCCTGACAAACCTGTTAGAATTCTTCGAAGAGGTAACAGGTAGGTTAGACCAGGGAAACCTAGTGGATATTATCTATCTAGACTTCCAAAAGGCCTTTGATAAGGTGCCTCAAGGTAGGTTGCTGAGTAAGGTGAGGGCCCATGATGTTTGAGGTGAGCTTCTGGCATGGATTGAGGATCAGCTGTCTGACAGAAGGCAGAGAGTTGGGATAAAAGGTTCTTTTTTGGAATGGCAGTGAGTGACAAGTGGTGTCTCGCAGGGTTCAGTGTTGGGACTGCAGCTGTTCACTTTATATAATAATGATCTGGTTGCAGGGACTGAGGGCATTCTGACGAAGTTTGCCGATGATACAAAGCTGGGCAGACAGGCAGGTAGTACTGAGGAGTTGGGGAGGCTGCAGAAGGATTTAGACAGTTTAGGAGAGTGGTCTAGGAAACTGCTGATGAAATTCAATGCGAGCAAATGCAAGATCTTACACTTTGGAAAAAAAGGGAAAAAGGCATGGACTATTTTCTAAACAGTGAGAAAATTCATAAAGCCAAAGTACAAAGGGATCTGGGAGTTCTAGTTCAGGATTCTCTAAACGTTGACTTGCAGGATGAGTCCATGGTTAAGAAAGCAAATGTAATGTTGTCATTTATCTCAAGAGGGTTGGAGTATAAAAGCAGCAATGTGCTTCTGAGACTTCATAAAGCTCTAGTTAGGACCCATTTAGAATACTGTGTCCAACTTTGGAACCCACATCTCAGGAAGGACATGCTGGCACTGGAGCGTGTCCAGCAGAGATTCACATGGATGATCCCTGGAATGGTAGGCTTAACATACGATGAACGGTTGAGGATCCTGTGATTGTATTCATTAGAGTTTAAAAGGTTGAGGGGAGATCTAATAGAAACTTACAAGATAATGCATGGCTTAGAAAGGGTGGAAGCTGTGAAGTTGTTTCCGTTCGACGGGAAGGCTAGGACCTGTGGGCACAGCCTTCGAATTAGAGGGTGTCAATTTAGAATGGAAATGAGGAGACATTTCTTCAGCCAGAGAATGGTGGGCCTGTGGAATTCATTGCCACGGAGCGCAGTGGAGGCTGGGATGTTAAATGTTTTCAAGACAGAGATTGATAAATTCTTGATCTTGCGAGGAATTAACAGCTACAGGGAGAGTGTGGGCAAGTGGAGTTGAAATGCCCATCAGCCATGATTAAATGGCAGAGTGGACTCGATGGGCCGAATGCCCTTAGTTCCACTCCCATGTCTTATGGTTTTAATATTTGTCTTCTCTCCCCCACTTGAATGGCTCCCTGCACCACGGTGCTGCAGTCAGTCAGCTTATCCTCCCTGCAGTCCCCATTCGCATCCATACAGGGAGCAAAGCTCTTGAACCTGTTGGACAAGGACAGGGGCTGAGGCTACTACAACTCTACCTCCTGAATCCTCTACCTGCCTCACCCATAGCCACCACTCCTGTCCCTGACCGCTGACTGAATTTGAGTTAGTCAGTCTAAGGGGTGTGACCGTCTCCTGGAAAACATCATCCAGCTAACTCTTCCAATCTCTGATGCATCACAGTGCTTGAAGCTCAGACTCCAGTTCATCGACTCTGAGCTGAAGTTCCCAGCAACAGCATTTACTACAGACATGGTCACTGGGAACCACAATGGGATCCATCAGCTTCCACGTCATGCAGAAACAACACATCACCTGACCCTTCATTTTTATTTTATTTTATTAGTTTTGAATTTGCTTTTTTAAATTTTAAATGTTTTTGTATCTCTGCCCATGTAAGTTGTAACCAATAAATTAACAAGATTCAATTTAACAGATTCAAATTTAGCAGACTCCTTATTAGCCAACCAAATCACAACCCTCCTGTAACATCACTTCTCAATTTCTCCTTAGAAGCTCTTACCTTCCCAGGCTGCTCTCCACTTGCTCCTGCTCAGCTCTGGTCCTAAAGTGCAGGCCCCATAAGTAGTCTGGGAATCAGGAGTTACCAGCAAAGCATACAGGATAAACCATTTAGGACTGATAGTAAGGAGAGACTTCTTCACTAGGGAGTGGTAAGCCTATGGAATTTGTTAGCACAGAAAGCAATGGAGGCCAAAACACTACAATTAGTGTTAAGGAATTGGATGTAACACTTGGGGCTAAAGAGATCAAAGGATGGAGGGGAAAATGAGGAACAGGAGTTGGATGATCAGCTAAAGTCATAATAAATGGCAGAGCAGGCTCGAAGGGGCAAATGGCATATTTCTGCCGATTTTCTACATTTAAGTTACTACATTAGGACACTTGCATGTCAAACAGCACTGGCAGCAAGTGACGGATAGAGCCAAGTGATCCCACAACTAATGATTTGCATCTAAGTCCTACCATATCCAGTCTTAAATATCGGTAGACATTTAGCATCTTGCTGGAGTAGGGTCCACAATAGCCCCCATCCTCAATGATGGAAGAGCCCAACAGATCAGTGTAAAGATAACGCTGAGGTATTCACAACAATAGTCAACCGGAAGTGCCAAGAGGATGATTCATCTCAGCCTCTTCCAGAGATCTCCAGCATCACAGATGCCTGTCTTCAACATCTGGGAGCAAAAAGCTTGCTTGATTGGTACCACATCCATAAACATTTCAGTCATTCCAACATGGACATTCAGTAGGAGCTGTGTACAGTGTCTACAACTATTTAACAACAGTGGTAAGGATAAGCCAAGGAACTATAGACCTGATGTCAGTGGTGGGTAAGTTGTTGGAGGGGATCCGGAGGTATAGTATTTCAATATATTTGGAAAGGCAAAACTGATTAGGGATAGGCAACATGGCTTTGTATGTGGGAAATCATATCTCACTAACCTAATTGAGTTTTTTGAAGAAGTCATAATTAGACTTGGTGAAAGCAGAGTGGTGGACTTCAGTGTTCAACAAGGTTCCACATGGTAGACTGGTTAGCAAGGTAAGATCAAATGGAATACAGGGAGAACTCCACTGCTTTTTTTCATTTATGTAAATAATTTAGATGTAAACTTAGGAGATAGTGTTAGTAAGTTTGCAGATGACACCAAAATTGCTGGTATAGCTCAGAGTACAATGGGACTTGGATCAGATGGGCTGGTGAGCCGAGGAGTGGCAGATGGAAGTTTGATAAACGTGAGGTCATGCATTTTGGAAAAGTAAGTCAGGGTAGTACTTTTACACATAATGGTCAGGTCGTGGGGAGTGTAGCTGAACAAAGAGACCTGGGAGTGCAGGTTCATTGTTTCTTGCAAATATAGTAGCAGGTAGTCAGGATAGTGAAGGTGGTATTTGGTATGCTTGCCTTTATTTGTCACTGCATTGCGTGTAGGAGTTGGAAGGTCATGTTGTTGCTGTACAGGATATTGATTAGGCCACTTTTGGAATACTGCATGCAGTTCTGGTCTCCCTACTAATAGGAAGGAAGTTGTGAAACTTGAAAGGGTTCAGAAAAGATTTACAAGAATGGTGCCAGTGTTGGAGGGTTTGAGATGTCGGAGAGGCTGAATGGGCTGGGCTATTTTCCCTGGCGTTTCAAAGGCTGAGGGGTGACCTTCTAGAAGTTTGTAAAATCCTGACGGGTATGGATGGGGCAATAGACAAGGTCTTTTCCCCAGGGTAACTGAATCTAAGACTGGAAGGCATAAGTTTAAGATGACAGAAGAAAGACTTAAGAAGAGACTTGAGGGGCAACCTTTTCATGCAGAGATTATTGCGTGTATGGAATGAGCTGCCAGAGGAAGTGGTGTAGGCTTGTATAGTTAAAACATTAAAAGGATCTCGATGAGAATATGAATAGAAAGGATTTAGAGGGATATGGGCCAAATTCTGGTAAGTGGGACTAGATGAATTTAAGATATTTGGTTGGCATGACTGAGTTGGGCCGAAGGGCCTGTTTCCATGCTGTACAGCTCTATAATTTTATGATACACTGCAAAAATTCAAAGATCCTTACACAGTACCTTCCAAGCCCACAACCACTACCATTTATAAGGACAAACACAGCATCCCGATTTTAAATAGAATTGTTGTTCCTTTGCTGTCAACGGGTTAAAATCCTAGAATTCCCTTCCAAACTACATTGTGAGTCCATATACAGCACACGGGCTTCAAGGCGGAAACTCATCACTACATTCTCAACAGTAACTAGTGATGGGCAATAAAATGCTGGCCCAGCCAGCAGTGCCCACATCCGACCAGTCACGAAAACAAAAATTCATCACGCTCCTTCCGGGCTGGTGATGCCTCTACTGTTAAAGCATTGCATTCCCTAAAGAGGACTCTAAGACAGTTTCCCTCCTACACTCACTCTATCCATGATCAGCTCGCCTGGTCGCAGAAAATCTATACAATGGTTCTTCTCATCATGGACAGTCTTCAAAGTTTAATAATTGATCAGGTTTAACAAAGAAGTATTAGGATGGAAATGGTGTGGGGGGAAGTGATGTGATTAAAGACCAATAATCTACATCCCAGAGTACGTAAGGAAGTGACCCAAAGAATGGTAGATGCACTGATGGTCAACTTTCAAGATTTTATAGACTCTGGAACAGTTCCTATGGATTGGAGGGTAGCTAATGTCACCCCTCTATTTAAAGAAAAATAGAGAAATGCAGGAATTAAAAATTGGTTAGCCTGACAATTGGTAGAAAAGATGGAGACCATTATAAAAGATATAATAGTAAAGCATGTTGAAATCATGGATAAGATCTGAAAAAATCAGTATTGTTTATGAAAGGGAATTCATGCTTAGCAAATGCACTGGAATTTTTGAAGAACGTAACTAGTAGAGTTGACCAGGAGGGACCAGTGGATGTGGGTTATTTGGACTTTCAGAAGGCTTCCAATAAGATCCCACGTAAGGATGAGGTAACATACTGACATAAATGAGGAATTGGTTGGCAGATGCGTAACAAAAAGTAGGAATAAATGGAAATTTTGAGGTGCAGCCAGTAACCAGTGGGGTCAGTATTAGGACCCCAGCTATTCACAATATATAGTAATGATTTTGTAGGAGGAACGAAATGTAGTATGCCGAAGTTACAGTTGGTACAAAGATGGATGGGAGAGTGAACTAAGAGAAGGATGCAGCGATGCTTCAATGTGATTTGTATAGGTTGAGTGAATGAACAAATGTATGACAGATGAAATATAATATGGATAAATGTGAGGGTATCCACTATGTTAGCATAAACCAGAAAGCAGATTATTATCTGATTAGGAAAGGTGTAATGATACCTGAGTATTCTTGTACACCACTGAAAGCAAGCATACAGACACAGAAAATGGTGACGGTGGCAAATGATGCTTTGGCCTTCATAGTGAGAATATTTGTGTAAGGAGCAGGAATGTCTTCCTGCAAATGTACAGGGCCTTAGTATGACCACACCTGGAGCATCATGTGCACTTTTGGTCTCCTTATCCAAAGCAGGATCTTTTGGTTATGGAGATAGTGCAACAAGTCTGACACATAGGAAGGTAAGACTGACTTGTGAACAGACATTGGATTGGTTGGCACTACATTTAGAAGAATGAGAAGGATTTAATATGATCCTTTAAAATTTGAACAGGACAAAACAGGATAAATATAAAAAGAATGTTTCCAATAACCAGGGAGTCCAGAATCAGGTGTCATGATTTAATGAAATGGGAAGCGCCATTTAGGACTGACATGAGGAAAGATTTCTTCACCCAGAGAATGTGGAATTCTCTGCCACAGAAAGCATTTGAGACAGAACACTGAATGTTTTCAAAATGGAGTTAGATACAGTTTTTAAGGCTAATAGGATAAAAGAGTATGGGGAGGTAGCAGGGACAGGTTACAAATGAGTTGCATGATCAGTCATGATCATGTTGAATGGCAGAGCAGGCTTGAAGAGCCTGCTCTGTGTCTATTTTCTATGTTTATAAATAACTATGAAGGTTTAACTGGAATGGTAACTGATTTGATTCAGGAATTTGAACTATTAGAATTAATTGCTGGAAAGTGACGGAGAAAGTTTAACTTTGGTGGTTCGACAGATGGAAGCTTGCTTCATGACAAAATTACAGGGTAAGGAGTAAATGGATAAATATTTAATGGATGAAAAGCACACATGAATTAATTTTCTTACTGAAAACACAGTCGATTTTATATTAGAAAAAAAGCAGATACAAATTGAAAAGAATTGTAACAGTAAGAATAAAATAATGAACATAAGCATCAAAATTCCTCATTCTATTATTGATAATATCAAACAAATCAGCACTTACTGGACTTGAAAAGGATGAAAAATGGTACCCCTACAGCAAATACATAAATTACCACTATAACCATGATAGTTCCTAAAAGATGATGGACAGGAACCTGGCAATCTGTAACTATAGATAGAAAATGAATATTGTTTATCAAATTATTGAAGATCTGGCATTAATCTGAAAAAGTTAGTATCTAAGCTCAGTACGTAATGCAGAAGGAAAATGCAATGTTATACTTTATTTCAAAGGGAATTAAGCATAAAAATAGAGAAGCCTTGCTAAAACTATAAAAGGAACTTAGTCAGACCACACAGAATACTGTGAATAGTTTTAGTCTCCTTCTCCAAGGAAAGATGTACTGACATAAGACACAATCCAGAGAAGGTTCACTAGGGTAATCATGGGCATTGAGAGATTTTGTTATGAGGAAAGGTTGAGTAGGTTGGCTCTGTACTTATTGTAATTTGGAAGAATGAGAGGGACCTTATAGAAGCAAATAAAATTCTTAGGGGATTTGACAGCTTAGATGCAGGAAGGTGGTTTCCATGAGGGAGAGTCAAGGACCAGAGGACACAATCTCACAGTAAGGAGATTCATGAGAGAGATGAGGAGAAATTTCCCCTCTCAAAGGGGAATAGATCTGTAGAATTCTTTACAGCAGAGGACTGTAAAGGCTTGGCTGTTAAGTATATTCAAGGCTGAGATAAATAAATTTTTAAATCAGTAAGGGAATCCAGGGTTATGGGCAAAAGACAGAAAAGTGGATTTAAGGATTATGAGATCAGCTGTGATCAGCAGAACAGATTCGATGGGCTAAAGAGCTTATCTTTGCTTCTACACCTTATGGTCTCACTTCATAGTTTGCCTGTTACATTGTGGTCTCAAATTTAAATGTAAAATGAAACACATTGGGAAACTAACAAAAACATGCCCTGTCAACAGGTTATTGTGTGCTTTTTAGTCAGTACAATCATAATTGGTCTATAATATACATGAAACTGGCTAATTGATGCTAATAGAAATTATCATTCACAACACATACTATACAAATAGGATATTCTTTGCATAATGGGGAGTAAAACACCAGGAACTAATACCTCTGTTTTGACTGAGGTTCTTTCTGAAACACCAGAACATGCAGCAATTCTGGAGCGAAGGAATCATGGGCCATATTAAGGCCAATTATTCTTATTCTCTGACTCTGTAGTGGTAATGGGAATTGTCAGCCATCACTCCAACCCATAAAACAGTGGAGACAAATCACACATATAATATGATAGGTGCCAACAGTGTCTTGCTACTTTCCCAAACTGTGGTTCTTCACATGGAGCCTGTGAAAACTATCCGAATGTAAAGGTGTGAAGGGGACAGTTGGGAAAATATATGCGTGAAACAAGGACAATGGGGATGAATTTCCTGTCAATACAGATAAAGATGGCCTGAATGTTTTGCATGAACCAAGGGGAAAGCTGAGGGAGGTTCCAAATGAACTATGAAGGAGACAGACTGAGCAATGAACTAGATGGGAAAATATCTGAAGGTAGTGAAATAACTCGCTGGGTACAACTGGGACTTGCACTACGCTGAGCAGAAGGAAGCAGGAGATGCTACATATCATTTGCGTGCTGTGCATTTTTCAATGCCACATAGGACTAATCAGCACAAAAGAAATCCTAATAATTTTGCTCTTCATATCATCAATACTCACTGTTTTTCAGTCCATTGTGAATTGGTATGGCTGAAATAATAATAGAAACACTTCCATACACCAGAAAAAAAATGTAATGACCTGTGAATTAAAAGTGAGGACAGCATAAATACATTGGCTGAATATAGCTGGCTGAGGGTTATCTTAGCCTAGGACAGTTTCTTCTCCTATTGTAATTTGATACCATGTCAAGCCAAATTCACCTGCTTACTTTCTCTGTCCAGGCATAGCAGTTAGTATTTATACTAATGTGAAGGAATAAGATATACTTAGTACTATCAAGTGGTGTGGGGCACACACTGGAGCACACATGTAGGCTATTTGAATGCAGATGGCCTCTTTTGTTGGCGTTCCAATTTATGATGTTAACAATCATTAATCATTTCCCAGGATCACTGTGAATCACAATTTTCTCAGGAACACTTTGTCAAAAGTAGAAATTCTACAAAAACAGTTAACATAGAACATAGCATAGTACAGGCCCTTCAGCCCTCAATATTGTGCAGGCCTTTTATCCTTCTCTGAGATCAGATTAACCAACATACCTTTCATTGTACTTTCTTCCATGTGCTTATCCAAGAGTCACTTGGAGTTCATAGTCATAGAGATGTACAGCATGGAAACAGACCCTTCAGTCCAACCCATCCATGCCGACCAGATATCCCAACCCAATCTCATCCCACCTGCCAGCACCTGGCCCATATCCCTCCAAACCCTTCCTATTCATATATCCATCCAAATGCCTCTTAAATGTTGCAATTGTACCAGCCTCCACCACTTCCTCTGGCAGCTTATTCCATACACATACCACTCTCTGTGTGAAAAGGTTGCCCTGTAGATCTCTTTTATATCTTTCCCCTCTCACCCTAAATCTCAGCCCTCTAGTTCTGGACTCCCCGACCCCAGGGAAAAGACTTTGCCTATTTACCCTCTCCATGCCCCTCAATTTTGTAAACCTCTACAAGGTCACCCCTCAGCCTCCGACGTTCCAGGGAAAACAGCCCCAGCCTGTTCAGCCTCTCCCAATAGCTCAAATCCTCCAATCCCTTGTAACATCCTTGTAAATCTTTTCTGAATCCTTTCAAATTTCACAACATCTTTCCGATAGGAAGGAGACCAGAATTGCACGCAATATTCCAACAGTGGCCTGACCAATGTCCTGTACAGCTGCAACATGACCTCCTCTCATTTATCTGAATTAAACTCCATCTTCCACTTCTGAGTCCATTGGCCTATCTGGTCAAGATCATGTTGTAATCTGAGGTAACCCTCTTCGCTGTCCACTACACCTCCAATTTTCGTGTCATCTGCAAACTTACTAACTGTACCTCTTATGCTCGCATCCAAATCATTTATGTAAATGACAAAAAGTAGAGGACCCAGCACCGATCCTTGTGGCACTCCACTGGTCACAGGCCTCCAGTCTGAAAAACAACCCTCTACCACCGCCCACTGTCTTCTACCTTTGAGCCAGTTCTGTGTCCAAATTGCTAGTTCTCCCTGTATTCCGTGAGATCTAACCTTGCTAATCAGTCTCCCATGGGGAACCTTGTCGAACGCCTTACTAAGTCCATTTGGATCACATCTTCCACTCTACCCTCATCAATCCTGTTTGTTACTTCCTCAAAAAACTCAATCAAGTTTGAGAGACATGAATTCCCATGCACAAAGCAATGTTGACTATCCCTAAGCAGGCCTTGCCTTTCCAAATACATGTATATCCTGTCCCTCAGGATTTCCTCCAACAGCTTGTCTACCACCAACATCAGGCTAATTGGTCCATAGTTCCCTAGCTTGTCCTTACCACCCTTCTTAAACAGTGGCACCACATTAGCCAACCTCCAGTCTTCTAGCACCTCACCTGTGACTATCGATGATACAAATGTCTCAGCAAGGGGCCCAGCAATCACTTCTCTAGCTTCCCACAGAGTTCTAGGGTATTCCTGATCAGGTCCTGGGGATTTATCCACCTTACCCATTTCAAGACATCCAGCACTTCCTCCTCTGTAATTTGGACATTCTGCAAGATGTCCCCATCTATTTTCTTACAGTCTACATCTTCCATATCCTTTTCCACAGTAATGCAAAATACTCATTTAGTATCTCCCCCATCCACCTATTGCACTCTTAGCTACCTTCTCCTCAGCCCCATCACCCCTCCCATTTATCTCTCCACCCCGGAGGCTTCCAGGCTCGTTCCTGATGAGTGGGTCCTGCCCGAAACGTCGATTTTCCTGCTTGTCGGTTGCTGCCTGACCAGTGCTTTTCCAACACTACTCTGATCTTGACTCTGATCTCCAGCGTCTGCCGACCTCACTTTCACCCCCTCAAAGATCAGCAAAGCAGCCGATGTGTGGAGCCGCAGGAGATGGGGGAAATACTAAATAAGTACTTTGCCTCAGTGTTTACTGTGGAGAATAACATGGAAGATATAGAATTTGGGGAAATAGATGGTAAAATCTTGAAAAATGTCTGTATTACAGAGGTGATGGTGATGCTTGCCTTGAAACGCATAAGATTGGATCAAGCCCCAGGACCTGATCAAGTGTACCCTAGGACTCTGTGGGAGGCTAGCGAAGTGATTGCTGGGCCCCTTGCTGAGATATTTGTATCGTCAATAGTCACAGAAGAGGTGCCGGAAGACTGGAGGGTGGCTAATGTAGTACCACTACTTAGGAAAGGTGGTAAGGAAAAGCCAGGGAAAAATAGACCAGTGAGCCTGAAATTGATGTTGGGCAGGTTGTTGGAGGGAATCTTGACGAACAGGATTTACATGTATTTGGAAAAGCAAGGACTGATTAGGGATGGTCAACATGGCTTTGTGCATTTGAAGTAGTGTCTCACTAACTTGATTGAGTTTTTTGAAGTAAAAAAGAGGATTGATGAGGTCAGAGCGGTAGACATGACCTACATGGACTTCAGTGAGGGATTCGACAAGGATCCTCATGGGATATTGGTTAGCAAGGTTAGATCTCATGGAATACAGAGAGAACTAGACATTTGGATTCAGAACTGGCTCGAAGGTAGAAGACAGAGGGTGGTGATAGAGGGTTGCTTTTCAGACTGGAGGCCTGGGACCAGTGGTTTGCCACAAGGATCGGTGTTGGGTCCACTACTTTTCATAATTTACATAAATGATTTGGATATGAACATAGGAGGTATAGTTACTAAGTTTGCAGATGACACCAAAATTGGAGGTATAGTGGACAGCGAAGAAGGTTACCTCAGATTACAACAGGACCTTGATCAGATGGGCCAATGGGCTGAGGAGTGGCAGATGGGAGATTAATTTAGATAAATGTGACATGTTGCATTGTGGAAAAGCAAATCAGAGCAGGACCGATACACTTAATGTAAGGTCCTAGGCAGTGTTGCAGAACAAAAAGACCTTGGAGTGCAGGTTCATAGCTCCTTGAAATGTAGAATCACAGGTAGATAGGATAGTGAAGAAGGCATTTAGTATGCTTTCCTTTATTGGTCAGAACACTGAAGAAAGGAGTTGGGAGGTCATGTTGCAGCTAAACAGGACATTGGTTAGGCCACGTTTGGAATATTGTGTGCAATTCTGGTCTCCTTCCTATTGGAAAGATTTTGTCAAATTTGAAAGGTTCAGAAAAGACTGAAGGATGTTGCCAGGGTCAGAGGATTTGAGCTAGAAGGAAGAGGCTGAAAAGACTGGGGCTGGTTTCCTGGGGTGTCAGAGGCTGAGTGGCGACCTTATAGAGGTTTATAAAATCATAAGCAGCATGGATAGGATAAACAGATAAGGTCTTTTCCCTGGGGTGGGGGAGTCCAGAGGTTGAGGACACCCTATGCCCTCTAGGGTGAGAGGGGAAAGATATAAAAGGCATCAAATGGGCAACGTTTTCACGCAGAAGATGGTGCGTGTATGGAATGAGCTGCCAGAGGAAATGGTGGAAGCTGGTACAGTTACAGCATTTAAAATGCATTTGGGTGGGTATATGAATAGGAAGGGTTTAGAGGGATATGGGCCAAGTGGTGGAAAATGGGACTAGATTAGGTTAGGATATCTGGTTGGCATGGATGACTTGGACCGAAGGGTCTGTTTCTATGCTGTACATCTCTATGACTCTTTTAAAAAATCTAGTTATCAAAAAGGTATGTTTCTACAAAGGAGAGAGGAAGGACGTCAGGCTCAAAATTCCTTGGTAACAAAATATATGAAGTTTAAAATGAAATAGAATAACGAAGCAACTCACAAATGTTTAGAGAGCTCTACAGTTCAAAACAATTTTTTTTGGAATTTCAAAGAATAAGGTTTGATCTCATCTATCTGTAAGAAAAATAGGGTGATTATGGCAGGGGATTTGAACTTTCCAAACATAGACTAGGACTGCCATAGTGTTAAGGGTTTAGATGGAGAGGAATTTGTTAAGTGTGGACAAGAAAATTTTCTGATTTCATATGTGGATGTACCTACTAGAGAAGGTGCAAAACTTGACTTACTCTTGGGAAATAAGCAGGTCAGGTGACTGAGGTGTCAGTGGGGGAGCACTTTGGGGCCAGCGACCATAATTCTATCAGAATTAAAATAATGATGGAAAGGAGAGGCCAGATCTAAAAGTTGAAGTTCTAAATTGGAAAAAGGCCAATTTTGATAGTATGAGGCAAGAAATTTCGAAAGCTGATTGGGGGCTGATGTTCGCAGTAAAGGGACGGCTGGAAAATGGGAAGCCTTCAGAAATGAGATAACGAGAATCCAGAGAAAGTATATTCCTGTTAGGGTGAAAGGAAAGGCTGATAGGTTTAGGGAATGCTGGATGATTAAAGAAATTTGAGGGTTTCGTTAAGAAAGAGAAAAAGCATATGGAAGGTATTGACAGGATAGACCGAGTGAATCCTTAGAAGAGTATAAAGGAAGTAGGAGTATACTTAAGAGGGAAATCAGGAGGGCAAAAAGGGGACATGAGATAGCTTTGGCAAATATAAATATGGAGATTCCAAAGAGTTTTTACAAATACATTAAGGACAAAAGGGTAACTAGGGAGAGAATAGGACCCCTCAAAGATCAGCAAGGGCGACCTTTGTGTGGAGCCGCAGAAAATGGGGGAGATACTAAATGAGTATTTTGCATCAGTATTTACTGTAGAAAAGGATATGGAAGATATAGACTGTAGGGAAATAGATGGTGACATCTTGCAAAATGACCATATTACAGAGTAGGAAGTGCTGGACGTCTTGAAACGCATAAAAGTGCATAAAGCCCCAGGACCTGATCAGGTGTACCCTATAACTGTGGGAAGCTAGAGAAGATGATTGCTGGGCCTCTTGCTGAGATATCTGTATCATCGATAGTCACAGGTGAGGTGCCGGAAGACTGGAGGTTGGCTAATGTGGTACCACTGTTTAAGAAGGCTGGTAAGGACAAACCAGGGAACTATAGACCAGTGAGCCTGACATCAGTGGTGGGCAAGTTGTTGGACGGAATCCAGAGGGACAGGATGTACATGTATTTGGAAAGGCAAGGACTGATTAGGGACAGTCAACATAGTTGTGTGCATGGGAAATCATGTCTCACAAACTTGATTGAGTTTTTTGAGGAAGTAACAAAGAGGATTGATCAGGGCACCGTGGTAGATGTGATCTATATGGACTTAGTAAGGCGTTTGACAAGGTTCCCCATGGGAGACTGATTAGCAAGGTTAGATCTCATGGAATACAGGGAGAACTAGCCATTTGGATACAGAGCTGGCTCAAAGGTAGAAGACAGAGGGTGGTGGTGGAGGGTTGTTCTTCAGACTGGAGGCCTGGACCAGTGGAGTGCCACAAGGATCGGTGCTGGGTCCTCTATTTTTTGACATTTATATAATGATTTGGATGCGAGCATAAGAGGTACAGTTAGTAAGTTTGCAGATGACACGAAAATTGGAGGTGTAGTGGACAGTGAAGAGGGTTACCTCAGATTACAACAAGATCTTGACCAGATGGGCCAATGGGCTGATAAGTGACAGGTGGAATTTAATTCAGATAAATGCAAAGTGCTGCATTTTGGAAAAGCAAATGTTAGAAGGACTTATACACTTATTGGCAAGGTCCTAGGAAGTATTGCTGAACATAGAGACCTTGGAGTGTAGGTTAATAGCTTCTTGAAAGTGGAGTCACAGCTAGACAGGGTAGTGAAGGCATTTGGTATGCTTTCCTTTATTGGTCAGAGTATGGAGTACAAGAGTTGGGAGGTCATAATGCAGTTGTACAGAACATTGGTTTGGCCACTGTTGGAATATTGCATGCAATTCTGGTCTCCTCAGAAAGATGTTGTGAAACCTGAAAGGAGTCAGAAAAGATTTACAAGCATGTTGCCAGGGTTGGGGATTTGAGCTATAGGGAGAGGCTGAACAGGCTGGGGCTGTTTTCCCTGGAGCGTTGGAGGCTGAAGGGTGACCTTATAGAGGTTTACAAAATTATGAGGGACATGGATAGGGTAAAATAGGCAAAGTCATTTCCCTGGGGTCAGGGAGTCCAGAACTAGAGGGCATAGGTTTAGGGTGAGAAGGGAAAGATATAAAAGAGACCTACGAGGCAACGTTTTCACACAGAGGGTGGTATGTGTATGGAATGAGCTACCAGAGGAAGTGGTGGAGGCTGGTACAATTGCAACATTTAAGAGGCATTTGGATGGATATATGAATAGGAAGGGTTTGGAAGGATATGGGCCGGGTGCTGGCAGGTGAGACTAGATTGGGTTTGGATATCTGGTCGGAATGGATGGGTTGGACCGAAGGTTCTGTTTCCATGCTGTACATCTCTATGACTCTATGCATCTAAAGGAGTGTTTCCATTGGTGGGAGAGTCTGGAACTTAAAGTCATAACATCAAGACAGAAGCTGGACATTCACAAGTGAGATGAGGAAATATTTCTTCATTCAGAGAATTGAGAATCTTCGGATTTTCCTATCCCATAGGGTTGTAGGTGCTCAAATACTGAATATATTCAGAAATAACAGTGATATAGTTTTGGGAACCAAATGATAGGGGACAGTGTCAGAATGAAGGTGGGCCTTGACCTTTTGAATGGTGCAGCATGCTGGGCCTAAACAGCATCCTGTTCCGTTTGTTCTTATGTATATGGTTGGTAACATAGAAGTGAATTGAATTCAAGAAGAAAGTACCAGAACATATCTTAAAGGAGGAATAGAATTCCAAACAGATTAGTGACTTGTCTAAAGGAAACACTGACCAATCTGAATATTGTCCAATAGGAGTGTGCAAAATTAAGTTTCTAGTGTGACAATACTGTGGCTAGAAGAGGTGTGTTTTGTCCTAGTTTCTGAGAGAAAGATTGGGGGGCAGGTGCCGAGCAGTGCATGAGAAGATGAGACATTTGGGTTTTCTTTTAAAAGTTGGAACAACAGAAGTTGCCTGTGTGGGTGTGCTCAAGCTCTCATAGTTCAAGGATTTTCTAGTTAGCTTTCAGCAGTTGCTGCTGGGGTGTTGAAGTGGAAGCTATTTTTCCTTTTCTCGATTACAGCCAAAAGCTGGGGATTCTCTTCCTCGACTGCAGGGTGTGTCTATGAGATGCTACTAAATTGGAAGTTTATTAGTAATAGTCACTGTATCTATTATTCTGTTAAGTTTTCCAACGGAGTTAAGTTATTCCAAGTTCTTCTCTCTTTTGTTGTCTTTTACCTGTAGTGTTTGAATAAATTGTGTTTTGCTCAACTTAGATGTAACGGAAAATTAACATTTATTGTGAAATCTATAAAGGCATAGAGAAACAAAGAAGTAAGGGCCTGACTGAAACTAGGGGCAAGTATTGCAAACAAACAGACTGAAAAATGTAAAGGCAAACTGACCTAACAGCAGACTTACAAGGCCAGTTGAACTACCATATCAACAGTCAAGGAATGAGAAAAACAACTCCATATATGGAAAGGAACTCGAATGTTCCAGGCCCCTAACCTTGTGGGTGTTGATAAAAAGAAGTGAATTATAGTATAAAGAGAATACTTGAAAGCTAACAAGCGCCCCTTACATGAGGCGTCTTGCCAATGTATTGGGTCCCTTTGCAAAGGTCTGAAATAAACTTTTTCTTTGCTCTTGCAAGCATTTGCGTCGAGTTGATTTAATTTCCATGACAGTAGACTAGTTGAATTGCATCTGGAACATATTTGCCTTTTAACAAAAGGTAGGGTCTCGGCTATCTTCTTAAAATATATTGAGAGGATGTGGTCTGCTCCACAATACTAGAATTATAAGTATGAGCAAGAGATTGAAAAGAAACAGTGGTACCTGCAAACAAGCCTCTGATGTATATTCATGAGAGTTTGGCTTGTCTCCGGATATGACTGATTCTGCTGGCTTCATTTTGATCCTAGCTTGCACAATCACCTTTTTTTTCCTACAGCATAAAAGTTAACACTAGAATTTCCATTTGAGAATTTCCTGCTTTATTTTTTGATGACATTTCCAGAAGAATTAAATATTGTATTAAATACAGTTCCAAAGATGTGGTCAGGTGGATTGGCCATGCTAAATTGCCCATAGTGTTAGGTGCATTAGTCAGAGGGAAATGGTTCTGGGTGGGTTACTCTTCGGAGGGTCAGTGTGGACTGGTTGGGCCGAAGGGCCTGTTTCCACACTGTAGGGAATCTAAAAAAAAATTGTATTTGTTATTCCACAGAATATTACAAACTAAGGTCTGAGGCTTAAGTGCAACCTTGGATCAAATTTACAAAATCACCAAACAAAAAGAAGTTAAAACAAGAGGACTGTAGGACACGAAGGAACTATTCTGACATGATCATCAGGGTGTGGCAAAGCCAAAGGTCCTGAAATAACTCAGCGAAGGCTGGTATCCCATCACCAAATCACCATGCATATGCATGTACATAACACATGACACTGACTCAGCTCACTCAGAACCTACCGTTAGAGTGAATAGAACCCCTGAGTTCCTGTTTTTTGTCGTTACTTTATTAAACAGCACAAAATACAGTTAACAATAAACAGAAGCAGCAGTTCACAAAAAAACACTATATGCAGGGGAAAGGGCACCAAAACCAAACCCCTCCATTCAATCAGTTTTCAGGGAGATGAGCACAAACCTCAAATGTCACTTCCATTCATCACAAAGATAACAGTAGCAAACACAAGACAGTGCAATCAAATGAGAACCAGTGCATAAAACACAAACCCAATACAGCTATAGAAAAGACACCTGACACCTATCCACACCACAAACGGATCAGACGGTCTTTGGCTAGCCTTCCTGCAGGACAGTCATCGGTCTTCTGGTCTCTGGCCACCCTGCATACTACTGACCGACCCTCGTTAGGCCTGCTTTCCTCCAGGCTGGTCGTTGACCACCCAGGTCCCAGTCGCCTTGCGTACTGATGGACTACCCCAGGCCACTTTGCTACAAGCTGGTTGTTGAAAACTTCCGTTTATTTTTCTTTCATATTTTTTGAAAAGTATTGGTTTATACCCAAACTAAGTTTTTTTTAGATTAAATTCGATTCCCTACAGTGTGGAAACAGTCCTTCAGCCCAACAAGTCGACACCAATCCTCTGAAGAGTAACCCACCCAGAGCCATTTCCCTCTGACTAGTGCACCTAACATTATTGACAATTTAGCATGGCCAATTCATCTAACTTGCACACCTTTGGATTGTGGGAGGAAACCCAAGCAGACGCAGGGGAGCATGTGCAAACTCCAAACAGTCACCCAAGGCTGGAATCAAACCTGGGTCTCTGGTGCTGTGAGGCAGCAGTGCTAACCACTGAGCCACCATGCCATCCTCAAAGCTCCTGTTTACGTCTGGCAGTCAGATCTTCCTCACTGGTCCAGGTAAACAGCCCCAAACATGGAACCCATTCCATAAGGTCCACCTGGGTGACCTCGTTCCAATCACTACATCCCCCTCCTTTAAAGTCCTGCAATGTAGACCTGTTCTCTTTTACTGTAACTTCTCCTGGTAAGTTTTTACACCAGGTGCAGTTCCTCTGACTGCCTTAGATACTGATGGTGTGTATCAGATTCTAGCCTCTCTCTTAGGCAAAATTCATCATCATCTTCAGGCAGTAACGGCATCGAGACTGGGACATCTGCCATGTCCATCTCATCCTCAGGGGTTTCTTTGCGGTGAGATGGAGGGGGAGAAGCCTTGTGTCCTGACAGTCTTGCCAGATGTTATGAGGGGCTTGGTATGTTTGCTCTGCCCGGTTTGCGAGATTGCAACTTTCATGTGGTACACGTGCTTGTTTAGGACTGCCTCTCTTACACAAACTTTGTATATCATAGGACCTGACCTCAAGTTGACAAGGTCTCTCACACGTGGAGGGCCCTTCCAGTGGTTGGCATCAAACATCATCCAACAAAGTAAGTTGCCTTTCACTTATAGGAGTCTTATGTTCGGTAATGGCATTCCTGATGCCTTTCACCTTCCCGAGGTCTGGAAATATCTGATTTAATCTGGTGCAGTCTTCTCCCCATTACCAACTCTGTTAGATCTGTCCCTATAGTTGTGTGGTGTGTGGTCCGTTAATTGAACAGGAACTGGGAATGTTTGGTATCGAGTGAAGTTGTAGGCTGTTTCCACCAGATCACAGGATGATGAATGATATGGAGCTGTCCTTACATGCTGAATGCCACACAATTTTAGGCAATACTCTAATTCCCTTCTGGTAAGTGATGGCCTGTTGTCTATGACCAACACCACTGGGAGTCCGTGTATTGTAAAAGATGTTTACAAATTTTCAATCGTCATCCCCTTGTTTGACAAATGAACCCGTGAATGTCCAACCACTTTGAATGGGCGTTCAGCTGACTAAAAGCAGAGCCCATCAAAGAACCTGTATTATTGATGTATAACCGAGTTCAGGGTTTACCCAGCCATTCCCATAAATGTTGGCAGCAATTTTTGTTCTTCTTGGCACTCTGAGCACTGCCCCACCAACACGGCTATGTTGGTATCCAACCTTAGTCACTAGACATAACCTTTCGCCAACATCCTCATTTTGGAAATCCCTGGGTGACCCTGGTGGAGTTCAGCCAGTAACTGGCAGTGTCCTTTTTTCAGGACAATCATTGTAGCTCTCTATAATAACATGCTGTCCTCTATGGTGATCTGGTCTAAACAGGTCCAGAAGATTTCTATTCTGGTTGTGATAACCCTTTTGTTTCCCCCATCACCACCAGCTGTTTTAGTTTTGCCAGGACTGGATCTTTTTGTGCCCAGTCTGATATTGTCAGCAGTGACCAGAAGTATGCCCAGAAAGTTTAAAATCAGAACGGTGGTGTATTTGCCAGCAGGAGATGCCTCAAGTCATCCACACTTGTCAATTGGACTCCCAGATGCTGTTCCAACTTGCAATTGTATGCACTCAAAGTAAGAGCTTACCATGAAATACAACCTGAAATTATGGCTGGGACACCTCTGTCCTCTTTAAGCAAGAGTTTGTGGTCTGTTATTATCACAAATTTAAAACTGTAAAATTATTGGTGCAAATTTCTCACATCAAAGATGTCTGCCAAACCTTCATTCACTATCTGGGGGTAGCTTTATTTATTTTCAGCTAAAGTCCAGGAACCACAAGTAATTGGGCATTCCTCTCCATTGGGCCATCTGAATACTGTACGGGAGGCATCACTTGTTAGCACCACAGCTTGCCTGGGATCGAAGTATGCCAACACCTTGGACGACAGTTGCTTTTTCAATTCCCTAAAGGTTACATCTTAGCTACAAGATCATTTCCAACCTCACCCTTTTTCAATAGCAGATGTTAGGATGCCAGGATGGAGGCCTTGTTACATATCAATTTTCCGTAATAATTCACCAACACAAGGAAAGACCTCAGCTTTCATACAGATGTGGGAGCCAGGGAACCTTTGATCACCTTCACATAATCTTCCAAAGGGTGTAGTCCAGTCTTGTTGACTCAGCAACCCAAATAGGTGGCTTGGGGTGTCTGGAACATATTTTTCCCTCCTAAGGCAGACACCCACCTTGGAGAAACATTTAAGCACTATGAAGTTCTCTAAGTGCTCTTTATTAGTCTTCCTGGCTATTAGCCCATCATCCAGATAAATGGCGACCTGAGGTAGACCTTGTAAAATGTTCTCCATTGTCCAAGGGACGATGATCACAGGCTGATTATACCTCAAAAGGTAGTCTTCTCTATTGATAAAATCCTTATGGTATTAATTGCATATTTCTGGGAATTCTCATCTAATTGCAATTGCAATTATGCATAGCTCATATCCAACAACAGCCCAGCTTTGACAAACGGTCAGTTAGACTAAAAACTTCAGCTCTTTTCTCTCCTTACAGATGCTGCCAGACCTGCTGAGGTTTTCCAGCATTTTCTCTTTTGGTTTCAGATTCCAGCATCCACAGTAATTTGCTTTTATGTTGTGAGTGAATGTTTTTCTCTCATTGCCAAAGGGCAGTATCCCTTAATCAAGTCACCCTTTATTGACATGTGCATAGTAGTCAGTTCTGATAGTAATGTGATATTTCAATTCTCATGCAATCTCGCTCGACAAGAAAATCATGCAATATCCATGCCATTCAAACTAATGGGACCAGAATCACATTATAGCCAATACAGAAAAGGAAAGTTCACATTCTACAAATAACGGGCTAAATTTCTCAATCTTATTAAAGCCAATTCGTGTTGAAGAAACACGTGTTATAGCCAAACCAACTATACATGACTGACACAGCTAGCTCAGAGCCAGTTCCTAGAATGAACAGAATCCCTGCCATTCCTGTTTATATCTCTCAGCTAGGACGCTCTATTTTGGGCTGTTAACCTGGACCAGTCAGGGAACTCATTCTACGAGGTCCACCTGACTGACCTTGTTCCAATCACTGCAGATATTGGTGCATTATAGGTAGCTTCACAACAGGTGATGTCATCCAGTCCTATATTCGTCAGCTGAACAGCAGCAAAACTTCAGAGGACTGACATTTTTAAACCTTTATGCATAAATTTCACTCTACTTCAGGCATACATTTCTTCAGAATGTACATATAGTCAACCTCTGCTCAATCCTAAACTCCCTGCAGAAAATGTTGACATAATTCTAAGTTCAGTGTTTGTTTGCACTGATTTACAACCATCTGCATTCCAAAGTGTTCACTCAGTCATTGCTTGACATCTTATAGTGAGCTACTGAAATCGATGACCTTGAAATTACATCTCACAGTGTTCAAACCACATTAACTGCAAACATTTACTTGCATTTACAACATTCAACAGTGTGCAAGAAGTACATTTATAGTTTATTTGAAAGATAAACTGCAAGGTTGAAGTTTGAATTGCTATGCTTCAAGAAAAAGAAATGTTTTTTTTAACAACTCTAAGAAAAAGTGGAACTGTGTACTTTCTCTGCGGTGACTGGAAGAGAAATAACACACAAAAAAACAAAAAAAATGAAAACTTCTAACTCATTCCAAGACCTAGGTCTAATTAACTGGCTACATTGAAGATCACCATAGTTGACGACAGCATGAAGGTACCACCAAAAAGTAAAAAAAACTGTGAGATAGTCACCTCAATTCCCTCACTCCCCATAGATTAAATTCTTAATTCACAGACTTTGTTCCTTTCTGACTATATTTTCTACCCAGATAGTCCTGAAAATCTGTTTGTATTATCTGGCTTGTCCATTCTTATTTGTCAATGAGCATGCCCATGTTTGGATTGAAAGGGTGGGGGGGTAATAGCTTATGTTTACATGTTTGTGTTTAATAATCCATTTTGCCAAATGTTATAGAATGAGCTTGTTATGTCTGTTAACTTTTTCATTGAAAGCTGATAGATGGTCGTCATAGGTGGGTGTTTTTTCGAATCCCTAAAGTATGGAAACAGGCTCTTCAGCCCAACAAGTTCACACCGACCCCCTGAAGAGTAACCCACCCAGACCCATTCCCCAACTCTACTCCTCTATGTTTACCTCTGACTAATGCACCTAACTTACACAACTATGGACAATTTAGCATGGCCAATTCACCTAACCTACGCATTTATGGATTGTAGGAGGAAACTGGAGCACCTGGAGGAAACCCACATAGACGCAGGGAAAATGTGCAAACTCCACACAGTCGCCCAAGGTTGGAATCAAACTCTGGTCCCTGGTGCTAAGAGGCAGCATTGCTAACCACTGAGCCACTGTGCCTAGTGATTAAACGTCTATATTTCTTATCTGTGACAGGTCATGAAATAGCAGGGCATGTAATCATCAGAAACCACCTAACAAGAAATGAAGCTTGAAACAAAAGCACAAAGGAATTCCTCAGCTTCGAAGCAATGAAGGAAAAAAACTCTTTAGTTCAAGAAAACAAATCTTAGAACTCTTTCTAAGATCTGCATGATGTGTCTGATTATTTTAAGCAAATAATTAGAGATTATTATTGTGTTACTAATATTGAATACATTGGTTAGAGATACTATAATTAATGTTTACAATATATTTTATTCCTCCCCTCTATTTTCCCTTAATGTCTCCACCCAGTTCCTATTTCCCCACTTAACCTTTCATCCTACCAAAAACAATTCCCCATTATTTCTCACCTCCCTCTCTGCTCTCTTACTATCTCCCCACTTACTCCCTGCACAGTTTCTTGTCCTTTTTCAGCCAGCCTCTCTCTCGCATTCAAACCCCATTGCCCTCTCACTCCTCCTTAATCCCCTCAACATACCTCCCTCCTCAACTGGCCAACCTTCCTCTCTTTCCTTATACTCCAGCAACCCTCATCTTGAGCCCTGCTCAGGCGAGGTGATGAACAAACCAGAGGTTGCCTTGAAAAAGTGGATTCTAGTTCACTCAGCATGGGAGCCACTGAGGTTTATGATAAAGGAAGGAGGCAGTGAGGTAAGTGGGATTGGGAAGTCACATGACCAGCAGGATGGAAAACAGCCTCAGGCCAGAACGTTTTCAGCAATGTTCAAGGGCAGCCTTGAATATCGGATGTCAAGTCCCAGCATGGAAAAGGGATTTGTTGGAGATTTTATGGGTGAGATGACCTGCAACATTGTGATTCTGAATCATATATTGTGTGGTAGATGGATCCTTTATCTTCACTTTACCTTTTATGTAAGATTTCCAGTCTTCATGGGCAGGCTGTTGGGGATAAAGTACCTTGGGCTGTGGGGTCTTCTGCCAAAACCCTGTTGAATTCCTTGTTGTGGATGACAAGCTACAGGTGGTGGGAGTGATGCAGGTCTTCTCTTCCATCCTGGGTTATTTTCTCCCTGAACTCCAGGATCTCAATGCCCAACTAGATAAGGGATGTTTGAAGGGAGTTCCAGGTTTTTGACACAGCAACAATAAAGGTACAGGAATAGAGTTTCAAATCTGCGTGGGTTGTAGTTGGAGAGGAACATACAAGTGATGGTATTCGCATCCATTTACTACCTTTGGCTTTCAAGGTGGTAGAGATCTCAGAATTGAAAGGTGTTTATTGAAGGAGCCTTGGCAAGTTGTGAGCTTCTGAATTTTATTACATACTTATACCTTTAATTCCACGGCATCCAATCATTCCCTACATTCATGGAATTACATTTTTGGCTTTTTGTTTATCACATCCCCTCTCCTCTAATTAAGCATCCCTTGTGTGTACCCCAAAACTGGTCTCCTTGGAAGAGCTGGCATCAGAAGGGAGGGTACCAAGTTGGTTGAATAGAAGGAGTAAAGAGAGCTCTTGGGAAACATTTGAAAATAAGTAGCAAGGTTTGATCTATCATAACCTGTAAGACAATACATTTGAGGCCAGCAAATACAAATTTACTAAGCTGTAATCACTTTCAAACACTTGACTCCAGGATCATTATTGTCTGCAATGAGGACTCAGACCAAATTATTTGATTATAAATGACTGGCTCATATATCTGGAGTACCACTGAATGGAAAGGTTGCTTTTTCCAATGTTTCAGGAACAGAATATGAGTTAACGAGAGGAAAAATATTGGAAAAATAGTCACAAATGAAGTATTGCTGTTCAAACTTACCCTTCTTCATCAAAAATGATCTTCTTATAAATCTTTCAGGTTTCAGAAAATGGAAGAGCAAATAAATGCTTGTGGTACAAACAAATACAAATCCAATTCCTTCAACAATTCTGTATCCAATAGGGTACACTGAAAATTGGCAAAATAAAGAACAGGTGAAACTAAGAATGGGAAATGGAAACCTTCAGATTAATGTGAGCCTTTAATTTCTTCACAGTCACAGGTTTGTGCATTCCCCATTTCCAGAACCTGAACATACAATCCAGAGTTATGCTTCAGGGGTTGCTCTATACATTGATTTTCAGAAGTATAAAACCGATGACAATCTGCATCTTTTGCTGGACATGAAGGATCCAATAAATTGGGTGATGTTTTTGACTACGCAACAACGGTAACTATAATAAAAAAAGTAACCAATTGGCTCTAAAGCACTTTGACACATCCTGCTGATATGAAAGATGTTCTGTAAACTAAAGCACTGCGGAGTGTTGCTGAAGTGCAGGTTCATAGTTGCTTGAAAGTGGAGTCAGGGGTAGATAGGATAGTGAAGAAGGTGTATCGTATGCTTTCCTTTATTGGTGAGAGCACTGAATATAGGAGTTGGGAGGTCATGTGCAGCTGTACAGGACATTCGTTAGGCCACTTTTGGAATATTGTGCACAATTCTAGTTGCCCCCTTATAGGAAGGATGTTGTGAAACTTGAAAGGGTTCAGAAAAGATTTACAAGGATGTTGCCAGGGTTGGAGGATTTCTGCAATTCAGAGAGGCTGCATAGGCTGGGGCTGTTTTCCCTGGAGCGTCGGAGGCTGAGGGGTGACTTTCTTCAGGTATATAAAATCTTGAGGGGCTTGGACAGGGTAAATAGTTAAGGTATTTTCCCTCAGTTGGGGGAGTCCAGAAGTAGAGGGCATAGGTTTAGTGTGAGAGGGGAAAGATTTAAAAGGGACCAAAGAGGCAACTTTTTCACGCAAAAGGTCGTGCATGTATGGAATGAGCTGCCAGAGGTAGCGGAGGAGGGTGGTACAATTACAACATTTAAAAGACATCTGGATGGATACATGAATAGGAAGGGTTTAGAAGGCGGTGGGCCAAGTGCTGGCAAATGGAACTAGATTAATTTAGGATATCTGGCCAGCATGGATGAGTTGAACCGAAGGATGTGTGTCTATGCTGTACATCTCCATGACTCAATGACTTGCTATAAGTGAATGGTACTGTTAAAAAGAATTACATTCAGAGGAAATCAAACTACAGCAAAACAGTGCAAAAGACCACTGTTAATAAGGTCTATATAACATTTCTAATACCAATCACGTATAATTCCACAATTAGTGGATAATGCATTGTGTGGTGTGACATAATAAAGTGGGTGTCTTACTGGATCTCTGACTTATATTGACCTAGATCGAGTTAGGAAAATTAGTGTTGATGAAAATCATTTAAATTAACTCGCTTTTTGCTCCAAAGGGGAGATTTATATTTTTTGTGTAATGGACATCATTCACGGTGACTTGCCTCTTTAGCATCTTGTTGCTTGCGCTTCACCATGACCAATGGGTGTGTTTTCCTGCTGTCAGATTATGCCAGATTGGCACAAGTATTAGATTTGCTAAACTCAGCAAATCTGAAGAGGAGTCATATTGGGCTTGAAACATTACATTTATTTCCTTCTTGACAGAGGCTGCCAGACTTAGAGTTTCTCTAGCATTTTCTGTGTTTGTTTCTACCACTAAAGATTCTTCTCTCAACTGACATTAAAACAGATGACAACATCATTCACACATTTTTCTGTTTGCTGCAACTTTTGTATAAATTCAGAGGCTACATCACATGTGTTTGATGTCCTGATGACCTTATAAGATACTATAAAGCTACAAATTGTTAAACTTTTCTTTATAATTCTTGGGACTGCAAAGACTTACATTGCAGTCTCATCCAGCCTTCAAACTTCGGTTTGTATCAGAAATGTGGGCTGCTGTGTAAACATAAGAGGAAAAAACCTACCTGGATCTAAGATACAGAAGAGGGCTGCAATCGACAGAATGATAAAGGTGAGCATTTGGAGTAACATAAAAACAGCAGTAAGTTGTGTGTGCCGCTTGTGAACTAGAAATACAAGTGGATGGGATATATCTCAGATTATTGAAAAATCAAAGAGTTTAAGAATATTGTTAAGTGCACAAAATTGTCATATCATAGAATCCAGAGAAGGTGCATTTATTACCTCTGTATTTCCGCAAGGCAAAAAAGACTAAGAAATTTTCTGCAATGAAAGTTGTTGTTGTGCTAACCACAGCCATAACAGATGCCATGAGAGAGTCTTCATGGAGTAAAACTAACTCTGAAACAGGAAACCAAAAATTAGTCAGTTTCAATATAAATCATGGAAATTATAGGTTACAAACAAGGTAATCACAAACCTGCAGAAACTACCTGAGATTCTTCAAACCAGTTTTTCACTTGAAATATTCTTCCTACCCTTTTGTTGTTGTTTTTTAGGATTTGATCTGATTACAATTGAATTTTCAACATTGTGTTGTTCTGGGTACGTGTGGATATTCTGCATTCTTTAAGCACAGATACAAGGAACTAATCTCCTCGGAAGGTATAAGTATAATGGAGGGACTATTTTGTGTGGTTGAAGGAAAACAAAATGGCCTAGGTATTCTGATCAGCAAAGAGTCATTTCAGAGTCAAAAAGGGTGGTGCTG
This sequence comes from Chiloscyllium plagiosum, assembly GCF_004010195.1. NCBI lineage: Eukaryota > Metazoa > Chordata > Chondrichthyes > Orectolobiformes > Hemiscylliidae > Chiloscyllium > Chiloscyllium plagiosum. The sequence goes on along the minus strand of NC_057738.1, from coordinate 15,633,327 downwards.
GAAAAGCACAGCAGGTTAGGCAGAATTCATGGAGCAGGAGACTCGATGTTTTGGGGTAGGCACTCCTGATGAAGGGCTCATACCCAAAACATCAACTCTCCTGCACCTCGGATGCTGCCTGACCTGCTGTGCTTTTCCAATGCCACCCTTTTAGACGCTGATTCTCCAGCATGTGCAGTCCTCACTTTCTTAAGGAGTCATTTCAACAGTGTAGCAAAATTCAGAGGCTATAATGGAAACACTTTGTTGTATAGTTACAGCTGTGATGCTCTACAGACTGTTTTTACAGATCAGATGTTAAAAAAGATGAAGAAGGATTGTAAGCAATGTTGGCCCACTAAAGACTGAAAGTGAAATACTGTAACAGCCCTGAAGATGGGTTATACCCGAAACATTGACTTCTCCGCCTCCTGATGCTGCCTGGCTTGCTGTGTTCTTCCAGCCTTCTGCCTGTCTATTTTTAATGAAGAAATAGCGGACATGTTAAATTACTTTGCCTCAGTATTTACAGAAGTAAATGTTCCAAGGAAATTAATATTGGTTTGGGAACAGTGATTAAATAAGTAAAACAAGGGGATGAGGAAATTAATGAAATTAAAGAGTGACCAATCCCTAGGACCTGACAATTTACATTCGAAGCTGTTAAAGGAACTAGGGGTTCACATTGTAGACATTCTAACTATAATCGTTCAGAGTTCACCAGATACAGGAGTCATTCCTCTGGCTTAGAAAATTGCACACATTACTCCACTTTTTAAGAAAGGCAAAAGAGGAGAACCAAGAATTACAAGCAAGTTACTCTAACATCTGTGGTGAGAAAATCAAGGATGAGATAACTGAACACATCAAATTTTCAGTTGATCACAGAGAGAACACATGGATTCATGACAGGTAAATCATGCCTCACAAACATCACTGAATTCTTTTTAAAGGTCTGCCTAAGGGATTGAATAGGAGAATGTCTATGGATATTGTTTATATGGACCTCCAGAAAGCATTTGATAGATTTCCACGTAAGAGTCGGTTAACTAAGGTGGAAGACCATGGAGTTGAGCGAAAATTATGGACATAGCTGAAAAATTAGTTGAGTAGCAGGTGACATAAGTCGGAATAAAGGGTAAGTACTCAACTAGGCAAAGCATGACCAGTGGTGTCCCACAGGTTGTGTGTTGGGGTTCAATTATTCACATATTTATTAAATGATTTAGATAATGGCATAGAAAGTCATATATCCAAATCTACGTCATCAAAGTCAGACAGCATGGTAGGCAGTGTAGATGATAGCATAAAATTACAAAGGGATATTGACAGACTAAATGAATTGTTACAGCTGTGGCAGATGGAGTTCAATGCAAGCAAATGTTTTGGGCCAGACCAAGAGCCCTCAAGTCAAGGAGATAGCCTAACCCCGACCTTTTCCTATTTTAAGCGAGTGCCAGACATTGACTTGTAGATGCAATTTGATTGGTCAAAATATCAGACTCGAAGCAAAACATTTTATTCATATACTATAACCTAATATGACATGCAAAATAAGAGATTAATGGCTGCTATAACGCTTCTCATGATAAGTCGATTATATCTCCAGACATAACGGCCTCTGTTCTTTTTTTCAGTTGTGCTGGCTCAATTTTGGAATATACATGAATCCACAAAAGTGGACTTAACCCTTCAGAAACATACACTTACTCCCTGTTATTTGGTACCAGCAGATGAGTGTAATCAAGAGGGTAACCCCAGATCCCATTTCTTTTACCCATTGTCTGAACCGATTTGATTGTGCAGTTCTTTATGCTCGACAAAAAGGAGGGGTATTTGCATTTTTTTATTATCTATCGGACTTTTGTGACCTTATACCCCATGGACGATGAGGATTTGGTGTAAGCACTACTGATTTGCATTGGTCTTAAAATCCAACCCTCAGCAATCTTCCATTTATGCTGCATATGTGCAGCTGCAGATGAATGCAGAAGGTACCCATTACACAGTCCTCATTTGCATGTGACTGCACAAACAAAACAAGGGCACCACACACCGAAACGAATTGGCTATGCACGTCAAAATAAAACTGAGGAACTATTGCATGTAACTCATGAAAATGAATTCGGATCACATAAAACATACCATCAACGATGATCAAATGTGACTTCTCTTTTTGGCTGATCCCATTCCTCATCACACAAGTATATAGCTCGCAATTGATTTGTTGTTGAATGTTCACGATCAGTGTTCTGTTGCCATCTGACAGTTTATGTATTTCATTACTTTGAATTCGATTACCTTCTTTAAGCCACCAAACTGCTATTGCGCCCCCACTTTCCACATGACAATTAAGATAAACAGTACTCAGATCATCATCAACATGTTGAATTATTATTGGCTGTTTCAAAACTTCTGTTTCAAAAAGAAAAATTACTTGAAAGCAATGAACACTGAGTGTTTATCTTGTAACAACATGAAAAATATCAGGAGCAAAATTCAATTAATAACCAGGAATGGAAATCGCAGGACATATTTGCAAAGATAAATTATGGGAGATAATCAAGGCTAGATTTCTAGCTTGTATTGAATGCTACATCAATTTATAAACAAAAAAAGTACGAAATTTGAGAATCCTTAAAAATGAACATAGGAAAAGTGATGACAATCAAACCATACACATTGCTTCTGATACAACAAACACCATGCAAGTACATGGTCGCATGCTTAAGCAAGGAAACAAAATTATGAGAGGTTAGTGCAAATTAAAATCAGCCTGGACATCATAAAGACCTCTAGACGATGTGGTGGACTTTTGCTGGAGCAGGTGCTAAACATCTATCAGCAAACTTGAGAAAGATGTGAAAGTGCACAATATGGCAGGGACCAGACTTCCAAGATGTTCTGATGCTGTAATAGAGACACCGATATAGAATATGGAAATTTGAAAAGATGTAATCAATTTCCTAGGAGCCTAACAGGCAGTGTCAGTCATAGGTTCATGTTTGTATTTCCCAGATGCAACGGTCATCATCACGATTCGGGTGGCCAAGACTCAGGCTTTGGGAAGTGTAAGGCTGAAACTGTTAAAGATGACAGTATATGTGCACACACCCAAAATTCCTCTTCACATCCTACTGCCCTTTCATCTCACAATCTCTTCTGATGTAAAGCAGAAGTCTGTCACAATGTCTGAAATTTGAAACCACTCACTATTTTGAAAAGAAAACATAATCAGTAGGCTATTGAAGCAAAAACAGAAATTGCCAGAAAAGCTCAGCAGAACTCAGCAGGCTATTGAGCTTGTTAAAGAAGCAATTAACTGCAATTTTACATCACCCACCACATCAGTAGTCACATGAGAAAAACATGGGAAGCAATTCACACCAGAAAAAGGTGACACAAGAGTTGATACAAAGGCCTTCAAATGAGACTGTGGATACTTGCAGCAGTACAGTCTGCTGTTGAATGTGGTTAGACATGTTATTCTTAGACTTTATTCAGTTTTTATAGACTGACGTTACGAAGTAGAAAAGAGTGAGAGGAAAGGAAGCCTGGTGGCTGGATTGCCTTGGTGGATGAGAAACTGGAACCCATTCTTCTCATTAAAAATGAGCACTGTGGATGAAGGTCCTCAATGAAGAGGAAATGAGGAGAAGACAAAATGCTAGCTGTCCAGGAATAAGTGAGTTAAGTGAGGCCCCTGCTGCTGCACCGTGCTCAAAACAAGACAGGCAACAGCAATAGTCAATCAATTGGAGGGGAAAACACTATTCTACAGTCTATTGACTTTGGCTTTCAGAGCTTCACACATGGTGTCTCTTGAGGGAGATAGTGACCTCCTTTTGTGTATTGCTGACTGAGGAGAGCAGTTCAACTTGCAATGATAGCAAATCTATGCCTGCCATTCTCAATGGCTGGCCTCTAACTTATTTGCATCAGGGTCATTCCAGGCATAAGCCTCAAGAGGTAAACCTTGAGCTTTGGCTCATTACTGCATTAAAAGGTAGTCATGGTTAGGCAAGCTAATTGCTTCATCTCATTTGCCTCTGAGGATGTTAATATCAGTCAAGCTGAACAATCCAGGTGTTTCATATTTTTGCTAGATTCCCCAACAGTCAAAGTTTGATATATTATACTCACATGGCTCTCAAGACTCCAACTAACTAGCCAAAGACATTTGTCAATCAGAAAATATTTTCTTCCATCAATGTTCAACTTAGGCATGACTAACAAGGTGTATGCCAACTACCACCTTAGGTAGTCATAACTCTTACATCTTTAGGCACTACCAGATGTTCTATCCATCAAGACCATTGGAGGGCTGGTTTCTTGGAGCGAAGGAATATCTACTGAATGTATTGCTTCATGCTTCTAGTGAGAAATCTGTCACCAGAGGCTAAGATGCATTACAATGTGAACCATACATCGAACAAGTCCATTATTGAGCTGACCACTGTTTGGCTCATTCAAATAAGATAGTGATGCTCGGATGATGGAGGCAGCTGTCTCCAGTATTATCCAGCTCATGCATCACCAATCATAGGGCTGTTGTGAGGCAGAGGTAGAGTCCTTGGACCAGGAGGGCCAGGTTCAAGTCCCACCTGCTCCAGAGGTGTGTAATAATATCTCTAAACAGGTGAATTTAGAAAATTCATTAAATTAATTTTTTTATCATCATTCATAGTCTACTACACCTTCTGTAATCTGGTGAGCCAGAGATGGGGTATGCTATTGCAGAGGATCATGTAATGGAAGAAACTAAATCATCTGATCATAAGTGTCAGCAGAAGTATGGGAACAAGGGGGAGGGAAAAGTGAAACATGTTATACACCAGGCTTTTGAAGGCAGAGAGCTATGGAAGCCTCTCATAATGTGATTTTTACTGAGGTACTTGGAATTCGAACAAAAATATTTTTGCCACACTCACTTCATTTTATAGGATGTAGGACATAATCTAAGATGGGTCCACATGAGAAAAGCTCATTCAATAGATGTCAAATATTCTAAATCCAAAACAATACACCACAAGCTAAACAAATGAAACTCGGTATTAAACAACTGTGTGTGGACTTTCTTTTCATTCTCAGGGTGAGGGTGTCACTGGCTAGGCCAACATTTATTGCCCATCCCTAATTTGCCCTGAGGGCAAATAAGAGTCACCCACACTGCCTTCGGTCTGGAGTCACATGTAGGCCAGACCATGTACGGGTGGCAGTTTCTTTCCCAAAGGACATTAGTGAACCAGATGGGTTTTTCCTGACAATCAGCAATGGATTCGTGGCCACCATTAAACTCTTAATTCCAGACTTATATTAAGTTCAAATTTCATCATCTGCCATAGCAGGATTCAAACCTAGGTCTCTGGGCTAACAGTCCAGCGATAATACCATGAGGCCATCACCTCCCCCAACATGGGGAATCCCACAAGGGACTTGTTGTTCTAGCTTTATCATTGAATGTACCACATTGCATTCGCAAATGGACACAGAAACCTTCTAACCAGCACTGATCAGCTCGCCTTGCCACTGAGCAGCCATTAACTGATTAGCCAACACTTGGTTCACTGATTCTGCCCTCTTAACCCTGTCATAAAGCCAGAAAGGAGGATGTTCACTAATGGTTGTTCAATGTTCAACATCATTCACAACTGCTCAAATATTGAGTAGTCCACATCCAAATGCAGTTAGACATGGACAGTTTCCAGGCTGTGTCAGTGAAGTGGAAGGTAACATTTGTGTCATATAGATTTAAACCAATTGAACTGTGCTGCAGGTACTATACTGCCATCCTAGGATTACCTTTAAATGATGACTGTGACCAATTTCTAGTTCACAGCCTTTCTGTTCTGCTCCTGGATGTCTCTCCTTACAATGGATTCCTCACTGCTGTTGGCTGGTATTCCAAGAATGCTATCTAATTGGATGAAAGTGCATTATCAGCTGCCCTTCAAAAGCAGGAATATTTTGATTTAATTGGACTAGATTGTACAAAAGGAGATTGTGTTTCATGATTTGTCCCTCTGTATAGCATTTTTTATTGACTCCACATAACCATTCACAGCAACATGGCTGACAGACAAATACAGATAGGATTTTCTCCTAATTAATGTTTCTTTACGAATACACCAACTGTACTTTAAGGGAATGTCATCCCTTCCTGTTTATAAATATCCTGGCTAGAAGGCACTTTAAATGGACACATAAGCACAAGCTCTTACGCCCTGCATCCTTGCAAAATCAGAAATACTGTCGAAGCCTCTGGCTCTCTCTGCCTGATTGGCATAGTCATCAGTATATGAAATAAATCCATGTGCACACCTGAACAGAGTATCAGTCACAACCCTGGTGCAGTGATGGGTCGCTGACTGTGAAATTCCATCAAATCCCAAGATAAGACCTATAGGGACTCTGGGTCAAAAATCTTGAAGGGATTCTATGTTTCTATTCTCTGTTACCATGTGTCCATCTACACAATTGGATGCAATGTTAACAGCCAGCACATCACAGATTATCATGATGGTCTCCCTTGACAGCCAGTCTTGGAAGGTACCAGTATTCTGTCATCTGTATGTCTGCCTTGTCTAGTTAAACATTATCAGCAGGAAGATACAGCCTTCCCCTCTATCTGTCTCCCTGCTGTTACCTCCCCTCTACAGGCTCTTCTTCTGCATCAGGTTGCTCACCTTGCTGGACTTTAGGGCTCATCTAAGGCAGCTGCTTTCCTCCTTTCCCTCCTGACTGAACAATGAGCCTGTCACTGGCTGAAGTAAACCCACTTTCAAACAGTGATGCTCAGCACAAATCCTGTACTGCAAAATGTAGATTGTTGCACCACCTAACTTGCCAAATTCTGCGGGAAGGTCAGACATTTTTCTGGGTATATCTACACCATGTGGATTACAACAGTTCACCAGCACTTTCTCAGGAGCAATTAGGAATGGGCAATAAATGCTGGCCTAGCCAGTGATGAAATCATCTTGGGAATGTGTAAAGCAAAGTTAACATTTATTGTGAAATCTAAAAAGCACTGGGGAACAAAGGAGTTGGGACTGACTGAAACAAGGGGTACTGAAAACGAACAGAAAATGTAAAGGCAAACCGATCTAACAGCAGGCTTACACAAGGCAAGTTAAACTGCCATATCTGCAGTCAAGAAATGAGAAAAACAACTCCATATATAGAAAGGAAATTGAATATTCCAGGCCTCTAGTTATGCAGGTGTTGATAAGGGGAAGCGAATTATACTATAAAGGGAGTATGTGAAAGCTATCAAGTGCCCCATACATGAAGCATCTTGCCAATGTATTGGGTCCCTTTGCAAAAGACTGAAATAAACTTTTTCTTTGTTCTTGCAAACATTTGAGTCAAGTCGATCTAATTTCCACGAAAGAATGAATACAAAATGCTGAAATTAATGGAAGTCCAAATTATGAGCACTAGCATGGTTTCCCAGTCCTGCTCAAATCAGGCACAGCCCCATTTGCACCTTTGCAGCACTTAAGTTAAGAAATATCAACTCCTTCTGTCCATGCTTTCTGCGTATCTACTGCATTATGGCATAGGCAGCATAAAATTAGGTCAATAGCCTTAAGAACCTTAACTGCTTATTTTTGTTTTAAATGGCTGGCAGGCTGCTAATTTCAGCACCTGCCGATTTCCATATTTTGTCATACCAGCATACTGACATAAAACCCATCACCCAACATAATGGCACAGGTACTAGAAAGTGATTCCCAAGTAATGATTCACCTGATATCCAGGACAGTGGCAAGTAAAAAGCAAATAATAAGGGAAAATAGTAATGAGGTTATAAATTACAAGCATGAAGACATGGAAAGTTCTGTTTCTCAAATATGGCTTAACAGAAATCAATTGTCCTTACCTTGAACTTCCACAATATGGGTCTGATAATGAATTAAGCGAGTTTTATTTGTAAATTCTAGAATTATCGCATAAACACCACTGTCTGAAGCTTCTAATTTCAACAATTCAAGAGATGAATTTTTTTTATCATAAATCACTCGGTTTAAATAAAAATAATTTATATCAATCTCCATTTTTAGAGTATCATGGACCACAATGTAAACATTAAGTGTGCGGGCAGTAAACTGCCACCCAATAAATATTAGATCTGAGAGTGATCCATCTCTGTATCCCATCAATAAGAGAGAGGAAAATCTGGTAGCAAGATGGTAATCTGTTG
>NC_057738.1:15621503-15623220 GCF_004010195.1 Chiloscyllium plagiosum | reverse complement strand
ACATAGACATTACAAAACAATGTAACCCTTATGAATGGGAGATACCAAGAACAGCTAAAGTAACAAAAACAGATAATAAAGTGTGATTAAAAAAAAGCATATGGAAAGCATGCAAGGGATGTCAAATCCTGGAGCCTCAATGAAAATGTGTAATGGAAATAACAGTTAATAAAAATAAGGAAATGACAAATATACTGAACAATTACTTTGCATCACTACTTTCATTCGAGGAAGAACATTTGAGTATATAACTAATTAGAATCAGGAATATGCTATTTGGCTCCTTGATTTTGCTTCACCATTAAATAGAATTGTAACTCATTTGGTTGTGGTTTTAACTTCATATCTGCCCTCCCATTGGAAACTTTAAATCCTCTTATTCATCAAAAGACTTTGTACTACTGCTTTGAAAATACACTGTATTCAAAAAATCTGCCTCCGCGTATCTCTGAAGAGTCATGACCCTTAAAACATTATCCTCATCTCCATTTAAATGGAAACTTCTTCACCTTTTAAAACTCTGCATCCTACTTCCATTCTCTGCCACAAGAAAAAATATTCCTTCAGAAACTACTTTGTCAAGTCCCCAAAAACATTTCAATAAGATCATCTTTCAGACTTTATTCTCCAATGGATAAACTGCCAGCCTGTCCAACTTCATACAATATATCCCTCATCCAGGAATCAGTCAAGTGAACCTTCTCGGAACCTCTTTCAAGGCATTCAAATATGCTTTTATTAAGGAGACCAAAATTATGCACAATTCTGCAGATATAGTTCCACCAATACCCTATATAACTGTGGCAGAACATCATTGTTGTATCCCATTTCCCACTGCAGATCCACTACAATGCCATCATGGAAAGAGTTCCAGGAGTTTGACCCAGAAGGACAGCGATATAGGACAGTGAGTGCTTTGGAGAATAACATGCAGGCAGTGATTAGATTACTTACAGTGTGGAAACAGGCCCTTCGGCCCAACAAGTCCACACCGGCCCTCCAAAAAGCAACCCACCCAGACCCCATTCCCCTACATTTACCCCTTCAACTGACACTACGGGCAATTTAGCATGGCCAATTCACCTAACCTGCACCTTTGGACTGTGGGAGGAAACCGGAGCACCTGGAGGAAACCCACACAGACACGGGGAGAATGTGCAAACTCCTCACAGACTATTGCCTGAGGCAGGAATTGAACCCAGGTCTTTGGTGCTGTGAGGCAGCAGTGCTAACCATTGTGCCACCGTGCCGCTACCTTGTATGTGATGCCCTTGTCTTCTGGATAGTAATGGTCATGGGTTTGGAAAATGCCTTGGTAAATTTCTGCATTGCATCTTATAGAGGGTGGACACTGCTACTATTGAATATTGGCAGTGTAGGAAGTGAATGTTAGTGAATGTGGTGCCAATCAAATGGGCTCTTTTATCTTGGATGATTTCAAACTTCAAATATTTTTGGAGGTGCACTTATCCAGAAAAGTGAAGAATATTCTATCACATTCTTGACCTACGCCTTGGAGATGGAAGACAGACTGTGCGGTGTCAGAAGGCAAGTTACTCACTGAAGAATTCCTAGTCTTTCATCTGTTCTTGTGGCCACAGTAATTATGTGGCCAGTCCACTTTACTTTAACATATATTAGGATACGTAGCTGAATGTTAAAATGCCAGCTTCTAGTGTGAGGGGTGACATTATAGAGATTTATAAAATCATGAGGG
>NC_057738.1:15612915-15621401 GCF_004010195.1 Chiloscyllium plagiosum | reverse complement strand
TGGAAGACAGACTGTGCGGTGTCAGAAGGCAAGTTACTCACTGAAGAATTCCTAGTCTTTCATCTGTTCTTGTGGCCACAGTAATTATGTGGCCAGTCCACTTTACCTTTAACATATATTAGGATAAGTAGCTGAATGTTAAAATGCCAGCTTCTAGTGGCAAGGAAGCCATAGTAGCGCATTTGGAAAACTTTAGGGTAGTCAGGCAAAATCAAAATGGCTTAATCAAAGTGAAATCACGTGTGATAAACTTATTGGAGTTTGAGGGAGCAACAATGTAGATAATGGGGAACTGATGGATGTACAGTACCTTTGTTTCCATAAAGCTTTTGATAAAATACCACATCAAAAGATTTCAGAGCAAAATAATATTAAAATTGGTCAAGGACACGTTAATTAAAAAGAAATAAAGAGTAAGCACAAAACCGTCCATGTTATATTGGCAAGTTACAATAAGTGAAATTCCACAAAGATGAGCATTGGGGCCTCAACAATTTACATCCCATATTAATAAAATGGGCGGAAAACATGAAGTCAGTAAATTTGCAGATGACACAAACTTAGGTGGGAATGCAAGTTGTGAAGTGCATAAGGAGTCTGCAAAGAACTAATAGGTAATGTCAGCAGGCAAAAAAGTTAGCAGCTGGAGTATAATTGGGAAAACATGAATGTGTTCACTCTGGGAGGAAGAACAGGAAAGCAGCATTTTCTCTAAATGGAGAAAGACGGCACAAGTCAGTGGGATCTGGAAATCCTGGTACGTGAATCTCTAATTAGCCTTAAGGTACAGGAAGTGATTCAGAAGGCAAATGCAATGTTGTTGCTTATTGCAAGGGCAATGGAATACAAGACTATTTTTTGCAAGTGTATTTTGAAAAACCGTTTTGCTACAGTTCAATCGTAACCACCAGATGTTGACAGTGGGGGATTCAGCAATAGTAATATCATTGAATGTCAAGGGATAATACTTGAATTCTCTTTTGTTGGAGATGGTTATTGCCAGACACTTGAGAGTGGTGTTACTGTTACTTGCCACTTCTCAACCCAAACCTACATATGAGCAAGATCTTTCTGCATTTGGACATGGTCTGCTTCAGTGTCAGCGATGTCACGAATGGTAAACATTGTGCCAATCAGGGAACATTCCCATTTCTTACCCTATGATAGACAGAAGATCATTTATGAAAGATCTGAAAACAGCTGGGCCTATGACACAAGCCAGAGGAACTCCTGCACAGACATTCTGGAGCCAAGACGTCTGACCTCTAACAACCACAACCGTGACTCCAACAAGTGGAAGAGTCTCTATTGACTCAAGCTTTGCTTGATGCCACACCTGGGCAAATGTAGCTTTGGTGTCAACAGCAGTCAATTTCACCTTACCTATGGAATTCAACTCTTCTGTCAATGTTTGAACAAATGGCATAATGGAGCTGGGATGACTGACCTCCAACAACCACAATCACCTTCCTTGGTGTCAGGTTTGACTCTAACCACCAGAGGGAGTTTGCCCTTGATACCCATTGAACTCAGTATTGTTAGGGCTCCTTAATGCCACACTTGATCAAATGCAGCCTTGATGGCAAGGGCCATCACTCTCATCTCACCTCTGGAATTCAGCTCTTTTGTTCATGTTTGAACCAAGTCTGGAATGCGGTCAGGAGCTAAGTGGCCCTGGTGGAACCCACGCTGGGCGTCACAGGTATTGCATGATAGCACTTTTGACGACACCTTCTATCACTTTACTGTTAATCGAGAGTAGACCGACAGAGTGGTAATTGGCTGGGTTGGATTTGTCCTGCTTTTTATGTACAGACATACTTGGGCAATTTTCCACATTGTTGCATAGATGCTATCATTGTAATTGTACTGGAACAGCTTAGTTAGGAGAGTGGCAAGTTCTGGAGTGCAAGTCTTCAATACTATTACCAGAACATTGTCAGGACCCATAGCTTTTGCAGTATCCAGTGGCTTCAACCATTTCTTGGTATACATGGAGTGAATCGAATTGGCTGTAATGATGGGGACCACTGGAGGAGGCCGAGGTGGATCATCCATTCGACACTTATGGCTGAATATTGCTGTGAAAGCTTCAGCTTTATCTTTTGCACTGATGTGCTGGCTCTTCTTTCATTCAGGCTGGAGCCTAGTGCTCCAATTATTTGTTTAACACCATTCACAACTGGCTGTGGAAAGACTGCAGAGCTGAGATCTGATCACTTAGCTCTGTCAATCACTTGCTGCTTATCCCGTTTTGCATGCAAGTCATCTTGATTAATGGCTTCACCAGGCTGACACCTCATCTTCATGTGTGCCTGGTACTGCTCCTGGCATGCCCTCCTGCACTCTCCAATGAACCAAGGCTGATCCCCTGGTTTGATAGTTAGAGTTGAGTGGGGGATGTGGCAGGTCATGAGATTACAGATTGTGGTGGAATATATTTCTGCTGCTGTTGATGGCCCACAGCGCCTCACAGTTACCTATTCTTGAGTTGTTAGATCTGTCCGAAGTCTGTCCCATTTAGCACAGTGATAGTGCAACACAACACAATGGAGGTCATTCTCAATGTGAAGGTGGAACTTTGTCACCACAGGAACTGCTGCAGTGATCACTCTTACCAATACTGTCATGGATAGATGCATCTGCAGCTGGCATATTGATAAGGATGAAGTCAAATATGTTTTCCCTCTTCCTTCACCACTTGCCACAGACCTAGTCTCGCAGTTATATCCTTTAGTACCCAACCAGCTCCAACAGTAGTACTGCTGCTAAGCCACTGTTGATTGTGGACATTAAAACCCTCACCAAGCACATTTTGTGCCCTTGCCAACTTCAGTGCATCCTTTAAGTCTTGTTCTTCATGGAGGAGTACTGATTCATCAGTTGAGGGAGGACAACACATCGTAATCAGCAGAAGGTTTCCTTGCCCATGTTTAATCTGAAGCCAGAACACTTCATGAGATCCAGAGTCAATGTTAAGAACTCCCAGAGCAACTCCCTCCTGACTGTATATCAACGTGCCATCCCTGCTAGGTCTGTATTACCAGTGAGACAGGGTATATTCAGGGATGGTGATGGTGGTGTCTGGGGCATAGTCATACTCACTGAACCGTATGTTACAGATAATGTAAAACTGTTGCTTGACCAAAATGTGATTCAGCTCTCCAAATTTTGGTACTAGCCCCCAGATGTTGGTGAGGAGAACTTTGCATGGTTGACAGGGGTTCATTCTGCCATTGTCTTTTCAGGTGCCTAAGTCAATACCAGGCAAACCATCTGGTTTCCTTTCTTTGAGATTTTGTAGCGATTGGTACAACTGAATGGCTTGCTAAGCCATTTCAGACAGCCACTGAGAGTCAAGCACATTGCTGAGAGTCTGGAGTGACATGTAGGCCACACCAGGTGAGGATAGTAGATTTCCTTCCCTGAAGAACATTAGTGAACCAGATGGGTTTTTCCAACAATCTACCACGGTTTCATGATCATCTTAGATTCTTCATTCCAGACTTTTTTAAAAATTGAATTCAAATTCCGCCATCTGTCATGGCAGGATTCGACGAGTCCCCAGAACATTATCTGCGTCTCTGGATTCATCGTCTAGAAATAATACCAGTGGGCCATTGCCTACCCATTGAGCACAATTCTTTGGTGTTATTCCCAGAATATTCACAGGACCTATAATCTTGGACTAACCAGTGCCTCCTGGCATACTTGATATAACATTGGCTGAAGACAGCTACCTGTGATGCTCGGGATCTCAGGTGGTGTCTGAGATCATCCACTCTGCACTTGTAGATCAAGATGATAACAATCCCTTCAGATTTATCTTTTGCACTGATCTGCTAGGTTCTCCCATCACTGAGAACATGGATATTTGTTGGATAGTTCCTCCTCTAGTCATTTATTTAATTCTTCACCACCATTCAAAACTAGATATGGCAGAATTGCAGGGAACAGATCTGATATATTGGCTGCAGAATTGTCATGCTCTGTTTGTTACTACTTGTGCTGTTTGACACTCAGGTATTCCAGTTTTGTCACTTCAACAGTTTTACAACTCATTTTTAAATATGCTTGGCACTGTCCTCCTGCATTATTCCTTGATCCTGCAGTTTGATTGCAATGATAGGGTTGGGAGGGTGTGGGGGGGGAAGCATGTGGAACTACAATGTCATAGACTGTGTTAGAGTACAAATTGTCAAGCTGATAGCCCACAGTACCTCACTGACAGATTTGTTGGAAGTCCAACCCAATGAGCATGGTGGTATTGCCACACAACACAATGGAGGACATCCTCAATGAAAAGTTGCAACTTCATCTCCAAAGACTGTGGTGGTCACTCCCACTGATATTGTCATGGACAAATGCATCTGAGCGCAGCTTGGTGAGAATGAGATTACGTATACTGTTCCCTCTTCTTTGATCCCTCACCACCTGCCACAGACCCAACCTCGCAGTAATGTCCATTCAGCAGAGCTGTTGCTGAGGCAGTTTTGGTTGTGGATACTGAAATCCCCTATCCAGGGAATATTGTGTGCTGTTGCCACCTTTAGTGCTTTACCCATATCTGACCTGATGCCATGAGACTTCAAGTGTCCAAACTCAATGTTGAGGACTCCCAGATCAACTCCCTCCCTATTGTGAACTATAGTGCCCACGTGGACAAGCTGGGCTTGTCCTGCTGGTAAGACATATCCAGGGATCGTGATGGTGGTATCTGGGATATTGTCTGTCTGGCATGAATGTGTGATTATGATTATGTCAGGTTGCTGCTTTACTCGTCTGAGAGACCGTTCTCACACTTTTGGCACTAAAGGAAGACTAAGCAGTGTTTATTGGGCTCTTTTTGCCATTGCTGTTTTTCTAGTACCCAGGTCAATGCCAGATGGACCATGCAGTTTCTTTCTTTGTTGAGTCTTCGTAGTACTGTTACAACTGAGTGGTGTGCTAGGCCATTTCAGAGGGTAGTTGAGCCATATTGCTGAGAATCTGGAGTTATGTTTCGGCCAGGCCAGATAAGAATGGCAGATTTAGAACAACAGTAAGATATTTGTCAAACAGATGTGTTTGTTCCAAAATTGGCAGTGATGCTATGGTTATCATTAGACTCTTAATTTGAGACATTTATTGATTTCAAATTCCACCATCTGCTGTAGTGATTTTGAACCTAGGTCCCCAAAACAGTAGCTGAGTTTCTGGATTAACAGTCTAGCAACAGTACCACTAGGCCATCGCTAGTCTCCTCACTAATTCCCAGTTCACAACAGCATATTACCACCAATTCTATAGGCTTTGATTTTGCACAATAACCTCTTATACGGGACTTTATCAAGACCTTCCAAAACATTCAAATACATCATATCCGCTGGTCCTCCCTCCAGTAGGTTTTTTTCAAACAACTTCTCTTTCAGAAATGCAAGGTCACCTCTGCATAATCTTCGAGGAGAAAGTGAGGTCTGCAGATGCTGGAGATCAAAGTTGAAACTTTATTGCTGGAACAGCACAGCAGGTCAGGCAGCATCCAGGGAACAGGAGATTCGACGTTTCGGGCACAGGCCCTTCTTCAGGCCTGAAGAAGGGCCTGTGCCCGAAACGTCGAATCTCCTGTTCCCTGGATGCTGCCTGACCTGCTGTGCTGTTCCAGCAATAAAGTTTCACCTCTGCATAATACCATTCATAGTTCTCAGTGTCCACTTATTACATTCTTTACAACTGATTCCAGTATTTTCCCTACGATTGACGTCAACTAGTTACTCTAATTCCTGGTTTTTCTCCATTGGTCCTTTCAAAATTTTCGAGGAGAAAGTGAGGTCTGCAGATGCTGGAGATCAGAGCTGGAAATGTGTTGCTGGAAAAGCGCAGCAGGTCAGGCAGCATCCAGGGAACAGGAGAATCGACGTTTTGGGCATAAGCCCTTCCTGTTCTCCTGTTCCCTGGATGCTGCCTGACCTGCTGCGCTTTTCCAGCAACACATTTCCAGCCTTTCAAAATTTTCACCCTACAATCTGCTGAGACTGTTCCAGCACTTCAGAATTGTGGAAAATGACAACCAATGTATCTAATATTTCCATGGCCACCTCTATTACTACCCTAGGATGTACATTATCAGGTTTTATACAGTTCCAGCATAACCTCCCTGCTGTTAAAGTCTACGCCGCAGCTCATAAAGGCAAATTTCCCATATGCCTTCTCAATCACTTCGCCTATCCGTTCTGCTACTTTAAGGGACTGGTGAACATGCACATCAAGGTCCTTCTGATCCTCAGTGCTTCCCAGAGTCCTGCCATTAATCATCTATTCCCTTGCCTTGTTTGCGCTGCCCAAGTGCATCTTCTCTCACTTATCTGAACTGAATTCCATTTGCCACTGATCAGCCCATCAAACCAACTCATCTCCTGAAATTTAAGACTAATCTTCCTCCCCCACTATTTACCATGCCATCAAATTTTTCATATCATCCACAAAATTACTGATCAGCCTTCCTACTTTCACATCTAAATCAATTATATCAACTATAAACAGCAAGAGACCCAACACTGATCCCTGCGGAATCCCACTGGACACAGATTTCCAGTCACAAAAACACTCCTTGATCATGACCCCCTCCCATCTGTTACTCAGTCAATTATGTATTCAATTTGCCAAATTTGTTCATTCCCATGGGCTTATTGCTATCAGTCTGCCATGCAGGACCTAATCAAAAGCCCTGCTGAAGTCCAAGTAGACTACATCTTTCTAGGCTGAATTCTAATCTAGTCGACATTCTTAGGTTTGCTACATTTGAGAAACTTAAATTTGATAAGAGTATATAACTGCTGCAATGCATACGATTGTTCCTTAAATAGTAACCATGCCTATCCAGTATCATGTCTGTCAATGAAGTTACCCAGTTTATTAAAGCTACATCACCCCTCATACCTTAATTGTTACCTTTGTTTATATTTAGGATCCAAGTCTCAATTGGACGACTTCACTCTCTGTTCCAATGAAAAATTCTACCATGTTATGTCCTGGAGGGTCTCTCCCAACAATACTAATTAACCAATTCTCATTGTACAAAACAAAATCTGAGATAGCCTCTTCCCGAGTTGGCTCTTCAATATCCAAAATCCATGTTGTACATGCTCCAGAAATTCATCTGCCACATTATTATTGCTCACGTGGTTTATGCTATCAACATCTGGATTAAAATTAATGATCAATATAACACCCTTGGTGCATGTATTTCTGGTTTGTGTCACCCAAGCCGCACCATTCAGTTTGGAGGCCTACAAACAACACTCACTAATGTCTTCTGCCCCTAGTGGTTTCTTAGCTCTACCCAGATTAATGTTACATCTAGAGAAAACACAGTGGCTCAGTGGTTAGCACTGCTGTCTCATAATGCTAGAGACTTGGGTTCAATTCCTGCCTTGGGTGACTTTGTGGAGTTTGCATGTTCTCCCTGTGTCTATGTGGGTTGCCTCCTGGTGCTCTGGTTTTCTCCCACAGCCCAAGATGGGCAGGTTAGATGAGCTGGCCATGCTAAATTCCCATATAGTGTCCAGGGATATGTAGGATAGGTGCATTAGTCAGGGGTTAACAGTGAGTAGGGGAATGGGACCAGCACACCTCTTTTTCATTTTGCCTGTCCTTCCTAAAAATTGAATAACACTGGATTTTCAGTCCCCAAATTTAGTCACCTGCAACCAATGTTTCCACAATCACAATTGTTTTGATGTGGTGACAAACAGACAGCCAAATCAAATCAGTTTCCCTATCCCTGTATTTGCAACAGAGCAAACTAAAGCATTCAATAAAGCTCAAAGTTACCCCAATATTTCCGAGCTGGTCTTCCTGAATAATCAATCCACACCAAGTTTATAGCTTTAGCAGAGCCAAGTTAAACAAGGTAATCTAATTAATGCCTATAATTTAAATTAAATCAACTTTGATTCTCGACCCCACTCTCCCAGACAGACAGAGTGAAGGCATAAATTAAAGAAAAATAGGAGAGTTGTAACTGGCCACTTCACTTCAGCAGTCTCCACAATCTGCAATATCACAGGCACCGAGGATTCTATCTTGTCTGATTTCTAAAGGCACTAGTTGAAGCAAAAAGCTTCTTGGAAGCTTCAAGGAATATTCACTTATAACTAAGATTCTGTACTCTCAACTTTCAATAAGTTTATAATAGGAGGATAAGCAGAGAGCTATCAGATCTCCCTTCTATAGCTTTGGCAACCACAATGCTTTTGACAAAACAATTCAAACTTTGGTTTCCTTTCTTTATTGAAAATAAAAATTCTCTTCGATGGTTGCAGCACGACTTCCCTATTCATATCTCAACCCCTTGAAGTAAGGGCCAAAATTCCAATAGTTTTCCTGTTCATCTGCTGTACCTCTGTGCTAGTTTTCTATGTTTTGTGCACAAACAACTCCAATCCCTTTGTGTTGCAGCTTTCTGCAGTTTTCCCCATTTAAATTACACATTCTTCTTTTGATCA
>NC_057738.1:15608197-15612415 GCF_004010195.1 Chiloscyllium plagiosum | reverse complement strand
AGATAATAGCAGATGTTTAAGAAAATAGTTTTATGGCCCACAGCAAAGTCATATTGCAGTGAGAAAGAATGATTCTAGGAAGGGGAGAAGCCAATATTGATTAACTGAGGAAATTAGGGATAAAATCAAATGTAAACAAAAAACATAGAATGTGCCAAAGATTAGTTGTAAGCCAGAGAATTGGGAAAGTTAAAAAAAATCACAAAAGACAACCAAAAAAATTTTAAAAAGTGAGAAAATAAATTGAGGGTAAGCTTGAAAGTAGTATCAAGACGGACAACAAAGCTTCTTCAAATACAGGCAGTCGCTGGACAGCAAACAGATTCCATCCTTGAGACCATTCAGAAATTGATTTATATTCAAGTAGGCATACAATGCAAGACAATGCAAAATAGCCATTCCCAAATATTTGGAAATGCTCGTACATCAATATTTAAAATTACATTTTTGCGTGGATTACATTGTAAGTACAGGCATTCCTAACTCAGATGTTTAGAAGTCAGAGAGCCCCAATTATAAAAAGGAAAAGAGAAGCAAAACTAGACACAAGCCCCTCAGAAGAATGAAGCTACAGAAATAAAAATGGTGAATCAGGAAATAGCAGAGGAGTTGAATAAATATTTCGGCATTTTTACATTAGAATACACTGACAGCATTTCAAAATTAGTAAATATTTAAATGGAACAAAGAAGAGAGGAAATAAATACAATAAATATCACTGAAGGGAAAGTGCTAGAGAAACTAATGGCAAATGGCCATTAGGTTCTCTAGACCTGATAACATGCATCCTAGGATATTAGAGGAAGTAGCTACAGAGGATCCTTAGATTCTGGAAGAGTTCTAAAGGATTGGAAAACTGCAAATGTAACATATCTAATTAAAAAAGGGAGGGAGATTCAGGTAAAAACAAGTAACGACAGCTTAGTGTCTCTTATTGGGAAAATGTTGGAGTCTCTTATAAAGGATGTAATAGCATAGGATCTAGAAATGCATAATATGATTAGCAGAGCCATCATGGCTTCCTGAAGGGGAACTCATGCCTGACAAATTTACTTGAATTCTTTGAGGAGATAACTAACAGAATAGACAAAGGGAAATAAGTGGGCCTAATATATTTGGGTTTTCAGAAGGCATTTGATAAGATACCAGACACTATGCTACTTAATAAGAACCTGTGGTGATGGAGGTTGTTTGTGAGCATGGACAGAGAATTGACTAACTAAAAGACTGAAATGGGGTGGTGGGGGGTGTAGGGGTCGGAGTCACTTGCAGGATAGCAGTCTGAAACTAGTGGTGTGCTTGGGCCACAATTATTTTTCATATATTTTAATGACTTGGATGAGGAAAGTGAATGTACTACAGCCAAGTTTGCAGGTGACACGGAAATAGCTGGGAAAGCAGATAGTGTGGCTGATAGTCTGCAGAGGAATATAGATAGGATAAGCAAGTGGCCAAAAAACTTGATAGATGGAATAAAATATGGGAAAATGAGGTTATGCACTTTGACAAGAATTGAAGAGCTGAATATTATTTAATTGAAGAAATACTGCAGAAAACTGCAGGACAAAGGAATTTGGGAGTCCTCGTGCATCACAAAAAGCTAGCATCCAAGTTCAGTGGGTTAGAGGGAAGGCAGTTGGCATATTATTACAAAGAAAATGGAGTACAAAAATACAACGGTTTTACTAAAGTAATACAAGGTACAAGTCACACCACAACTTGAATTCTGTGAACAGTTTTAGGCCCCTTAGGGAAGGAAAGATTCTGGGAAGCAGCCCAGAAATGAATCACTAGGCCGATAAGAGATATGGAGGGATTATAGCACAGTGGAGTAAACTGGATCTGCACTCTTTGGAATATAGAAGAATGAGGATTAATCATACTGAAATATATAAGATTCTTAGTAGACTTGACAGGATAGAAGCGGAAAGGTTATTTCCTCTTGTGGGAGAATCTAGGACCAGAGGGCATAATCTCAGAATAAGGGCTCACACATTTCAGAGGAGAGGATTTTCTTCTCTCAGATAGTAGTGAATCTAGAATTCTTTATCAAGCTGTTGAGGCTGGGTCATTAAATATATATTCAAGAGATAGATAGATTTCAAATCAATAAAGGAACTAATAGTTAAGGGAAAAAGGCATGAAAGTGGATTTGAAGATTATCAGATCAGCCATGATCTCATTGGATGGCAGAGAAGATTTTATTGACTAAATGGCCTACTTCTGCTCGTGTGTCTTACATCAAATGCCTCCATCCCAGGAGTCAGCCGACTGAATCTTTTTGAACTGCTATCAATGCCTATGGAGACCAGTATTCCATCTAATTTTATTACCAGCAGTACAGGCCTCTGAAGCCTGTGCATGATAGCAACTTCCGCAACAAGACGTCCTAGCAGTTGGTGTGCTGAGGCTAATCGCTGTGCGTGGAACATTGGAGCGGATGTGTGCACAGCTATGGGGCTTAGAGGGAACATTGATGGGGAACAAAACTGTGTGCATATTCTCCAGTTATAGCGTCACTAACACCCTGAACAGTTGTAACACGGTTTCCCTATTTTTAAACTCCACCTGTCCGGCAATGAATTGCTTGCAGCACCTGCATGCTAACCTTTGTGTTTCATGTGCTAGAAAACCCAAATTCATCTGCACTTCTTAGAGTTTCTACCTGAAAAAAGAATACCCTGCCTTTGCCCTCAAATTTTCTTACATTAACTACCAGCTACCAAGAATTTAGCCACTCACAGAGAGAGAGAGAGAGAGAGCACGAGAGAGAGAGAACACACGAACGAATCAACCTGCATGGTTACTGCCTTTGCTGTTTGAATTCATGTATCGCTGGACATCGGAGTGCATCTGGGAAAATGAACAGTGAAATTCACAACTGATCTTGGTGGAACTATTGGGCGAAGTTCACAGTACAGAATCAGATAAGTTAATTGTTGTTTTAACTGTGGCCTACAGAGAATCTGCAGTACTGAGTAGAGTGGGTTCTTTCTTGATTATATGTTTTTGGAAATATGTCTCTTGATTAAACTTAAAATATAAGCCATAACTATGAATTTAATCTGGGGCAGTGTTTGTAGAGGAATAAGACAGTGCTATTTTCTGGGTCTGTAGATTGTAAAGAAGCAAAAATGGCCTTTAATAGAGTGATATGTACTTCTTGTCAGATGTGGGAGTTTAAAGAGTTTAAGTGTTACTGCTGATTATATCTGCAATAAATGCTACTGGCTGCAAATCATATCAGGTCGAATGGATCGGTTAGAGAGACAGTTAGAAGCAATGAAAAATTTGCAACAGCAACAGTATATGATGGATGGCAGTTATAGGAAGGGGGGAAAGTCTCAGATACATGTCACAAAGATGGATTAACTCCAGGAAAGGTAAGCGAGGTAGGCAGCTTGTGCAGGAGTCTTTTGTGGATATATTCATTTCAAAAAAGGTATGCGGTTTTGGAAAAAGTAGGGGGTGATGGATTCTCAGGGGAATGTAGCACGAACAGCCAAGTTTCTGGTATTGAGACTGGCTCTAATGCAACGAGGGGTACGTCAGGTTCCAAGAGATCGGTTGTATTAGGGGATTCTCCAGTCAGAGGTACAGACAGACATTTCTGTGGCCAGCAGCGAAAAAGCGGAATGATATGTTGTTTCCCTGGTGCCAGGATCAAGGATGTCTCAGAGAGGGTGCAGAATATTCTCATGGGGGAGAGGGGCAAGCAAGAGATCATTGTCCACATTGAAACCAATGACATAACAAGGGAAAAGGTTGAGATTCTGAAGGGAGATTACACAGAGTGAGGCAGAAATTTAAAAAGGAAGTCCTCAAGGGTAGTAATATCTAGATTACTCCCAGTGCTACGAGCTAGGTGAGGGCAGGAATAGGAGGAGAGAGCAGTTGAATGCATAGCTGAAGAGCTGGTTAATGGGAGAAGGATTCACATTTTTTGGATCATTGGAATCTCTTTTGGGGTAAAAGTGACCTGTACAAGACGGACGGATTGCACCTAAATTGGAAGGGGACTAATATACTGGCAGGGAAATTTGCTAGAGCTGCTCGGGAGGATTTAAACTAGTAAGGTGAGGCGGGGAGGGGTGTGGTGGGACCCTGGGAGATAGTGAGGAAAGAGATCAATCTGAGACTGGCACAGTTGAGAACAGAAGCAACTCAAAAAGTCAGAGCAGGCAGGGACAAGATAGGACTAATAAATTAAACTGCATT
>NC_057738.1:15605136-15607516 GCF_004010195.1 Chiloscyllium plagiosum | reverse complement strand
TGACTGAGGTGTCAGTGGGGGAGCACTTTGGGGCCAGCGACCATAATTCTATTAGATTTAAAATAATGATGGAAAAGGATAGACCAGATCTAAAATTTGAAGTTCTAAATTGGAGAAAGACCAATTTTGATGGTATTAGGCAAGAACTTGCGAAAGCTGATTGGGGGCAGATGTTCACAGGTAAAGGGATGGCTGGAAAATGGGAAGCCTTCAGAAATGAGATAACGAGAATCCAGAGAAAGTATATTCCTGTTGGGTGAAAGAAAAAAACTGGTAGGTATAGGGAATGCTGGATGACTAAAGAAATTGGGGGTTTGATTAAGAAAAAGAAGGAATCATATGTAAGGTATAGATAGTATAGATTGAATGAATCCTTAGAAGAGTATAAAAGAAGTAGGAATATATTTAAGAGGGAAATCAGGAGGGCAAAAAGGGAACATGAGATAGCTTTGGGAAATAGAATTAAGGAGATTCCAAAGAGCCTTTACAAATACGTAAAGGACAAAATAGTAACTAGGAGAGAATAGGGCCCCTCAAAGATCAGCAAAGCAACCTTTGTGTGGAGCCGCAGAAAATGGGACAGATACTAAATAAGTACATTGCTTCAGTATTTACTGTGGAGAAGGACATGGAAGACAGAATATAGGGAAATAGACGGTGACATCTTGAAAAATGTCAATATTACAGAGGAGGAAGTGCTGGATGTTTTGAAATGCATAAAGGTGGATAAATCCCCAGGACCTGATCAGGCATACTCCAGAAATCTGTCGGAAGCTAGAAACGTAATTGCTGGGCCAGTTGCTGAGATATTTATATCAGTGATAGTCACAGGTGAGGTGCCAGAAGACTGGAGGTTGGCTAATGTGGTGCTACTATTTAAGAAAGGTGGTAACGACAAGCCAGGGAACGATAGACCAATGAGCCTGATGTCAGTGGTGGGCACGTTATTGGAGGGAATCCTGAGAGACAGGATTTATAAGTATTTGGAAAGGCAAGGATCGATTAGGGATAGTCAACATGGCTTTATGAGTTAGGAAGTAACAAAGAGGATTGTTGAGAGCAGAGTGGTAGATGTGATCTATTTGGACTTCAGTAAGGCGTTTGATGAGAGACAGGATTTACAAGTATTTGGAAAGGCAAGGATCGATTAGGGATAGTCAACATGGCTTTATGAGTGAGGAAGTAACAAAGAGGATTGTTGAGAGCAGAGTGGTAGATGTGATCTATTTGGACTTCAGTAAGCTATTTGGACTTCAGTAAGGCGTTTGACAAGGTTCCCCATAGGAGACTGATGAGCAAGGTTAGATTTCATGGAATACAGTGAGAACTAGCCATTTGGATACAGAGCTGGCTCAAAGGTGCATAAACGTGGATAAATCCCCAGAATCTGATCAGAGGGTGGCGGTGGAGGGTTATTTTTCAGACTGGAGGCCTGTGACCAGTGGAGCGTCACAAAGATCGGTGCTGGGTCCTCTACTTTTTGTCATTGACATAAATGATTTGGATGCGAGCATAAGATGTGCAGTCAGTAAGTTTGCAGATGACACCAAAATTGGAGGTGTAGTGGACAGCGAAGAGGGTTACCTCAGATTACAACAGGATCTTGACCAGATGGGCCAATGGGCTGAGAAGTGGAAGATGGAGTTGAAAGGTGTGGTGCTGGAAAAACATAGCAGGCCAGGCAGCATCCAAGGAGCAGGAGAATCGATGTTTTGGGCATAAGCCCTTCTTCAGGAATGAGGCTGGTGTGCCAAGCGGGCTGAGATAAAAGGTAGGGGGAGGGAATTTGGTGGAAGGAGGTGAGGGTGAGAGGCCGGGAAGAAGATTGCAGGTCAAGAGGGCGGTGCTGAATCTGGGAGTTGGGACTGAGATAAGGTGGGGGGAGGGGAAATAAGGAAGCTGGAGAAATCTACATTCATCCCGTGTGGTTGGAGGGTTCCTAGGCAGAAGATGAGGTGCTCTAGATTACACCTCCTCCCACCCTGCCCTCTGTAAAAATGCCATCCCATATTCCCAATTCCTTCGCCTCCGCTGCATCTGCTCCCAGGAGGACCAATTCCACTACCGAACAACCCAAATGGCCTCCTTCTTCAAAGACCGCAATTTCCCCTCCGACGTGGTCGATGATGCTCTCCACCGCATATCCTCCACTTCCCGCACCTCCGCCCTTGAACCCCGCTCCTCAAATCGCCACCAGGACAGAACCCCACTGGTCCTCACCTTCCACCCCACCAACTTCCGGATATATCGTATCATCCTCCGTCATTTCCGCCACCTCCAAACAGACCCTACCATCAGGGATATATTTCCCTCCCCACCCCTATCAGCATTCCGGAGAGACCACTCCCTCCGCGACTCCCTCGTCAGGTCCATTCCCCCC
>NC_057738.1:15604742-15605089 GCF_004010195.1 Chiloscyllium plagiosum | reverse complement strand
CTGCAACCGCAAGAAGTGCAAAACTTGCGCCCACACCTCCCCCCTCACCTCCCTTCAAGGCCCCAATGGATCCTTCCGTATCCTTTGCAAATTCACCTGCACCTCCACACACGTCATTTACTGTATCCGCTGCACCCGATGTGGTCTCTTCGACATTGGGGAGACAGGCCATCTACTTGCGGAACATTTTAGGGAACACCTCTGGGACACCCGCACCAACCAACCCAACTGCCCCATGGCTGAACACTTTAACTCCCCCTCCCACTCCGCCAAGGACATGCAGGTCCTTGGCCTCCTCCATCGCCAGACCCTGACCACACGACGCCTGGAGCAAGAGCGCCTCATCT
>NC_057738.1:15590447-15604613 GCF_004010195.1 Chiloscyllium plagiosum | reverse complement strand
GGCTACTGTTGGAATATTGTGTGTAATTCTGGTCTCCTTCCTATCAGAAAGATGTTGTGAAACTTGGAAGGGTTCAGAAAAGATTTACAAGGATGTTGCAAGGCTTGGAGGATTTGAGCTATAGGGAGAGGCTGAACAGGCTGGGGCTGTTTTCCTTCGAGTGTTGGAGGCTGAGGGGTGACCTTACAGAGGTTCACAGAATTAAGGGGCATGGATAGGGTAAATAGGCAAAGTCTCTTCCCTGGGGTCAGGGAGTCCAGAACTAGAGGGCACAGGTTTAGGATGAGAGGGAAAAGATATTAAAGAGACCTAAGGGGCAATCTTTTCACAGAGAGACTGGTACGTGTGTGGAATGAGCAGCCAGAGGAAGTGGTGGAGGCTGGTACAATTGCAACATTTAAGAGGCATTTGGATGGGTATATGAACAGGAAGGGTTTGGAGGGATATGGGCCGGGTGCTAGCAGGAGGGACTAGATTGGGTTGGGATGTCTGGTCAGCATGGACGGATTGGATTGAAGGGTCTGTTTCCGCACTGTACGTCTCTATGACTATGTGGTCACACCACATGTCCTTGGCCTATTTTTGTACCATCAGCACATTTGGAGTCACTTTACTCTGCCCCTTGGCCAAGACTTTAATATTTGTAGTAAATAACGTAGGCCCTAAGACTGATCCTGTGGTACTCATTGGTTAGGACTTTGTAACCTGACTAAAGACCCAATAATTCTGACTCTGCCTTCTGTCTATTACCCAATTTTCAATCTATTCTAATACATTACCTCCAATACTGTGGGCTCCTACCGTGTGCCATAACCTACTATGAGAAAGTGAGGACTGCAGGTGTTGGAAATTAGAGTTAAGAGTGTGGTGCTGCAGATCAGGCAACATCCGAAGAGCAGGGGAATCGATGTTTCAGGCACAAGCCCTTCATTAGGAGTGAGGCTTATCAGCCAGGGGGGCTGAGAGAATGTAGCTGAGAATGCAATAGGTAGCTGAAGGTGGGTGGGAAGGTGATAGGTGAGAGTGGAGGGTGGACAGATAGATGGGAAAGACGGTGGTCAGGTCAAGAGGGCGGTGCCGATGCCGATTTAGAGCCTTGCGATGGGGATAAGGTGGGGGGAGGGGAAATGAGGAAATTGGTGAAATCCACAATAATCCCTTGTGATTGCAGGGTCCCAAGGTGGAAGACGAGGCATTCTTCCTCCAGGCGTCGAGTGGTTAGGGTTTGGAGACGGAGGAGGCCCACGACCTGCATGCCATGGGTGGAGTGGGAGGGGGAGTTGAGGCGTTCAGACACAAGGCGGTGGGGTTGGTTGGTGCTGGTATCCCACAGATGTTCTCTGAATTGATTTGCAAGTTGGCGTCCTGATTCCCCGATGTAGAAGAGAGCACATCGTGTGCAACAGATACAGTAGATGACATTAGTGGAGATCCAGGTATCTCCAGCGACCAACAAATCACAGACATCTACTACAAACCCATGGACTCTCACAACTACCTGGGCTGCACCTCCTTCCACCCTGCCTCCTGTAAAAACACCATACCTTATTCCCATATCCTCTGCCTCTGCTGTATCTGTTCCCAGGATGACCAATTCCTCCACAGAAACTTCCAAATGGCCTCCTTCTTCAAAGACTGCAATTTCACCTCCCACGTGGTCAACAATGCCCTCCAGCACATCTCCTCCACTTGCTATACCTCCACCCTTGAACGCCACCCTTTGCAATGCAGCAAAGACAGAACCCCCCCCCGCCCCAACCCTCCACCCTGGTCCTCCCATTCCACCCCACCAAGCTCCATATACATCGCATCATCCTCCTATGTCCGCCACTTACAGCAGACCCCACCACTAGGGATATATTTCCCTCCCTACCCCGATCAGCGTTCTGGAGAGGCCATTTCCTCCCCGACTGCCTTGTCAGATCCATGCCCCCACCAGCCCTCATCCCACTTCCAGCACCTTTCCCTGCCACCTCAGGAAGTGCAAAACCTGTGCCCACACCTTCCCCCTCACCACTGTCTAAGGCCCTGAAAGGATCCTTCCATATCCCACAGAAATTTAACTGTACCCTCACTAATGTAATCTACTGTATCCGTTGCACCTGGTATGGTCTCCTGTACTTCTGGGAAACAGGAAGCCAACTTGCAAATTGTTTCACAGAACATCCCGGGACATCTACACCAGCCAACCCCACCACCCTGTGGCTAAACATTTCAACTCTCCCTCCCATTCTACTCATGACATGCAGGTCCTGGGCTTCTTCCATCACCAAATCCTAACCACCCGATGCCTGGAGGAAGAACGCCTCATCTTTTGCCTTAGGACCCTGCAACCACACAGGATTAATATGGATTTCACCAGTTTCCTCATTTCCCCTCCCCCCACCTTATCGCAGTCCCAAGCCTCCAACATGGTACCTCTCTCTTGACCTGTCCATCGTCTTTCCCATCTATCCGCTTCACCCTCCTCTCCGACCTACCATCTTCCCACCCACTGATATGCTGGGCTTTTCCAGCGCCACACTCTTGACTATTACCTACTATATCCAGAAGACACCTTATCAAATGCCTTTTGGAAGCCCAAAATACTGCATCTTCCAATTCTTCTTTATCAACTCTGTTTGTGATTTCCTCAAAGATCTAGCAAGTTTGGCAAACATGATTTCCCTTTCACATAACCATGTTGACTCTGTGTTAACCTTTTCTAAATGCACTGCTTTTTAAAAAAATACCCTCTGGCATGTACCCAAAGATAGTTGTTAGCTAACTGGCTTTCTTTCTCCCTCTCTCCTTCAACAAGGGTGTCACATTGGCAGGTTTCCAATCCACTGCATCCCTTCAGAAATGCAGTGAGATCTTGAATAGATTGACCAATGCCTCAACCATTTCTACAGACACCGCCTTTATAAAACCCCTTAGATGCAGGTCAATAGATCCTAGTAACTTGGTCAGTGCCATTAGTTTGTGAAATACTGTCCCTCGTGATATTATCACCTTTCCTCCCCTGAGCACTTTGCTTTTTTTGATATCTTTGAGACGCTTAGTGTCTTTCACTGCAAATATTAATACAAAATATTTGTTTAAATTATCTGCCATTTCCCTGTTCCCAGTAATCAATTCCTCTGTCACAACTTCCAAAAGTCCTTCACTACTTTTGCTCACTTTCTTTTTATACCTGTAGAACATCTTACTGTTTGTTTTTACGTAGTGCTTTCCAGTTTTACTTTTAGAATTAATTTTCTCCCATTTTACTCAGATTTTTAGTCTCCTGCTGGTTCCTAAAATAAAGTCCCAGTCCTTTGGCTTGATATTGGTTTTCACTTAAATTTTTGATTATATAATATCATTGACCACTTTTATTAACCTTCTTTTTGACTGGAATAAATTTTGACTGAGTATTATGAAATATCTGTTTAAATATCTGCCACTCACCTTCCCTGATAATTTTTTTTAGTCCACTTCATCCAACAGTACTTTTCTTCCTGTGTAATTGCCTGTATTTGAAGTCACTGGTTTGAAACACAAATTGCTGTCTCTCAAACAGAGTTGTAATGTTTGTAGAATACAGAAAGAGGTCCTTTGGCCAATCTTGTCTGCACCAATCAAACATCTACATTTTCTAATCCCATTTTTTGGCATTTGGCCTGTAAGCCTCCGTGGCTTGGCATTTCAAGTGCTCATCTAAATAGCTCAAATGTCTTAAGCATTCCGGTTTCTGCCATCCTTTCAGACATTGTAGGTTTCTGAAAATCAACCATGTGGTTAAAAAAGATTTTTGTCAAATCGAATCAACCTGTCGCTCCTTACTTTAAAACAGTTTTTGACCCCTCTCGTAAAAGAGAAAAACTTCTCCCTATCTACCTCAGGACTTAACACATTTACAAGACCAAAGGAAATGAGAACAGGAGTAGGTTATTCAGCCTTCAAGATTAGAGTGGTGCTGGAAAAGCACAACAGGTCATGCAGCATCCGACGAGCACGAAAATCAACGTTTTGGGCAGAAGTCCTTCAAAGGCTCCTGCCCGAAAAGTCAGTCTTCCTGCTTCTCAGTTGCTGCCTAACCTGCTGCGCGTTTCCAGCACCACTCTAATAAGACCATAAGACATAGGAGCGGAAGTAAGGCCATTCAGCCCATCGAGTCCTCTCCGCCATTCAATCAGGGCTGATGGGCATTTCAACTCCACTTACCCGCATTTTCCCCGTAGCCCTTAATTCCTTGTGACATCAAGAATTTATCAATTTCTGCCTTGAAGACATTTAGCGTCCCAGCCTCCACTCCACTCTGTGGCAATGAATTGCACAGGCCCACCACTCTCTGGCTGAAGAAATGTCTCCGCATTTCTGTTCTGAATTTACCCCCTCTAATTCTAAGGCTGTGTCCACGGGTCCTAGTCTCCTCGCCTAATGGAAACAATTTCCTAGCGTCCACGCTCTCCAAGCCATGTATTATCTTGTAAGTTTCTATTAGATCTCCCCTTAATCTTCTAAACTCCAATGAATACAATCCCAGGATCCTCAGCCGTTCCTCAAAAGTTAGACCTACCATTCCAGGGATCATCCGTGTGAATCTCCGCTGGACATGCTCCAGTGCCAGTATATCCTTCCTGAGGTGTGGGAACCAAAACTGGACACAGTACTCCAAATTGGGCCTAACCAGAGCTTTATAAAGTCTCAGTAGCACGACAGTACTTTTATACTCCAACCCTCTTGAGATAATTGACAATATTGCATTCGCTTTCTTAATCACGGACTCAACCTGCATGTTTACCTTTAGAGAATCCTCAACTAGCATCCAGATCCCTCTGTACTTTGGCTTTACGAATTTTCTCACCGTTTAGAAAGTAGTCCGTGCTTCTAATCTCCAGCATCTGTGGTCCTCACTTTCGCCTATTCAGCTTTCAAGCCTGCTGCACCAATAAATAGTATCGTGACTAATCTGACATTCATGTCTACTTTCCTGATCTTTTCCCATAACCCAATTAAACCTGTTGGACTATAACCTGGTGTTGTGTGATTTTTAACTTTGTACACCCCAGTCCAACACCGGCATCTCCGAATCATGACTTCTTTTGATCAAGAATCTATCCCAGCCTTTAATATCCAAAGGACTCTGATCCCACATCTCTTAGTGGGAAGAACGTCCAAAGGCTGTCTACCCTCAGATGAAATTCTTCCTCTTTGCAGTTGTAAATTGGTGCCCTTAATTCTGAAACTGTGTCCTCTGGTCCGAGACTCTCCCAAGAGGGGAAACATCCACCCAGCACTTCCTTTCAGGTCCCTTAAAAAATCCTACATGCTTCAGTCAGATCACCTCTCAGTTTTATAAACTCCAATAAGTAGAGTCCCAAACGGTTTAGCCTTTGCTCATAAGTCAATCCCTTTAAATCAGCAATGTGAACCTTTTCTGAACTGTCGCCAAAGAAATAGCTTTCCCTAAATAAGGTGACCAGAACTAGTCAGGTGTGATCGCCCCAGCAACTTGCATGTTGGACTATAAGTGTAGGGAACTCTTACTGCAACACTCTTGAAGTAAGGACCAATATTCCTTAGCCTTTCTGACTGTCTGCTGTACCTCGTTTGCTTACTGTGTTTCATGCACCAGTATTTCCAAGTTCCTTTGTGTTACAGCTTCCTGGAGTTTTTTCTCAAATTAACATCCATTCAGCTCAATCAGATCGTTCCTCAGCTTTCTCTGTTGTAAGGAAATTAACCCCAGTTTATCTTATCTCTCCTCTCATAGCTAAATAATCCAGTCCAGGCAACATCCTGGTTAATCACTTCTGCACCCTTTCCCTAGATGCTGCCTGACCTGCTGTGCTGTTCCAGCAATAAAGTTTCAGCTGTTGTAAGGAAATTAACCCCAGCTTATCTTATCTCTCCTCTCATAGCTAAATAATCCAGTCCAGGCAACATCCTGGTTAATCACTTCTGCACCCTCTGTAGTCATATCCTTCCTACCTTGCAGCGACCATACTGCACACAATATTGTTAAAATGGAGATTTGTGACGGCCCAGGGAATGCCTTATGGGCTCAGACCTGTAAGTCTCTTTCTTGGTTTTTCCCGGAGATCATACTCTTTGGAAGTCTGGAATAAAAATCCCTTTTACAGATAGATTAGTTTGATTTCCGTCATCCCCTATATTTACCAATAACATCACTGTTACAATATAACACTGATATCTATAAGCTAAACTAACTAGGTTCTAATAACCTAGGAGGGTAGGGTACCAGCTCTTCAAGTGCCCCAGCAGGCTACTCCGATGTACTGATACAAAGTGGCTTCCTTTATACAAAAGGTTTTAAAACAAAAAACCATTGCATGTTCTTAATTAGGCAGATAACAGTGAAAGACAATAATTCGTAAGGAAGAAAGGCTAATTGACAGGTCTGTGTGCGCTTGACTAATCACTACTGCAGGCCCTAAGCCAGTCATCAGGTGGGAAAAACATACCCATCCGAGTTAGGCGCCTGCTAGCGAGATAAACATCTATCGGGTTTTGAGAATATTTGTAGCTCAGGTTGAGGTTCTGGATGTAGGTTTGCTCCCTGAGCTGGAAGGTCTATTTCCAGATGATTCGTCATCTTACTAGGTAACATTTTCAGTGGTCCTCCAGGTGAAGCACTGCTGATAATTCCTGTTTCCTATTTATATGTTTGGGTTTCTGTGATTGATGTAATTTCCTGTTCTTTTTCTCAGGGGGTGGTAGATGTGTTTGTTGATAGAGTTCCAGTTGCAATGCCATGCTTCTAGGAATTTTTGTGTATGTCTCTGTTTGGCATGTGTTTTCCCAGTCAAAATGGTGTCCTTCCTTATCTGTGTGTAAGGATACGAGTGAGAGAGGCTCATGTCGTTTTGTGGCTAGTTGATGTTCATGTGTCCTGGTGGCTAGTTTTCTGCCTGTTTGTCCAATGCAGTATTTGTTACAGTCTTTGAACGGTATTTTGTAAATGACATTAGTTTTGCTTGCTGTTTGTATAGGGTCTTTCAAGTCCATTAGCTGCTATTTTAGTGTGTTGGTGGGTTTGTGGGCTACCACGAAGCCAAGGGATCTGAATAGTCTGATAGTCATTTCCGAGATGTCTTTGATGTAGGGAAGAGTGGCTTTCTTTTCAGGGTTGTGATTCAAATTCAAGTAAGACATAAGATCCGATTAGTTAGAATTGACAGTGAGGCAATCTGTAAGGTCTGTTGAGTGATCTGCAAGAACAGTAAGTTAAGACTTCATCAATATTTTCTTTTACGGAGTTTGTATTTAATAACCAGTAAAGGTTACTCAATATCATC
Source organism: Chiloscyllium plagiosum (assembly GCF_004010195.1). Taxonomy (NCBI): domain Eukaryota; kingdom Metazoa; phylum Chordata; class Chondrichthyes; order Orectolobiformes; family Hemiscylliidae; genus Chiloscyllium; species Chiloscyllium plagiosum. Next base: position 15,597,327 of record NC_057738.1, on the reverse strand, counting down.
ATGAAGTCCCAAAAGGCAATTAAATTCAATCCATAGCAGATAAGCACTAAGGGTTAATTTTCTACTGGCTCCAACAGCCTCGGCACCAAAATGGTCTCTCTATCTCTCTCGTGTCCTTTTGAACTCTCAAGTCAGGGTCTTGTAACAGCAAAGATTTTTTTTTTCCTCTGTGTCTGCCCTGCTTGCAAGGTGTAATGAGAATCCATTATAATTGACAACCTCTGACCATTAATTACAAAGCTTTTGATAGTACCAAGTTTCGTTTCAGGGTCAGAATCAAACGGTCATTAATTTCACAAGGAACAACTGTAAATGTTATGACTTGGTGTCCTGTCCACACAGATTCACCGATGCGAAGGCAAATATTCTTAATTACCTTGCAGCATCCGGTTATCACTTGGTGAGCTCAGATGTCCCTATCTTCTGCATTCCTTGAGTTCCCCCCTTTTTTCTGAGCCTTCCTGTCTGTCTATTTTCTAGTGCAGTAAACGTGTTCTATAATTCAGCATTACATTTTAGGCCAAATATTTAAAGACAAGTTTTAAGTCTACAGACTTTCTCAGTATTGTGGCCTTAGCAATGTTGTATTACAGCTTCATCATAACCTCCTTGCTCTTATATTCAATGTCTTGACTGATAAAATGCCTTTTTAACCACCTTTATTGATATGTCCTCCTACCTTCAAGGATCTGTGGACATGCATGTCAAAGATCTTTTGATCCGCTGTACTTCCAGTGGTCATATTATTAATGATGTAGTCCCGCAAAAATGCATCAACTTTTCAGGATTAAATTCCATTTGCCACTGTCCAGTCCATCTGACCAAACTATCCATGTTGTCCTCCTCGCTTTTTACCAAATCACTAATTTTCATGCCATCTGTGAATTGTAAATATATGACTTACTTATAAATATATGGCTGGCTGCGTGTAAATATACTCGGCATTTGGAAGCCTTTGGGGGTGCTCCGTTATGTGCGCGCGCAGAACAAGGTCACGTGGTGCTCCGCTCCGTTGCAAAACAGGGTCATGTGATGCTCCATTTCACACGCCAGAGGCGTGCAGCGGGGTCACGTGATGTTCTGTTTCACACGCCGGAGGCGTGCAGGGGGTCACATGATGCTCTGTTTCATGCGCCGGAGGCGTGTAGGGGGGTCACGTGGTTCTCCATTTCGCGGGCAAAACAGGGTCACGTGGGGTCGGACATCTGGGAACGTAAGGAGGTGGAGAATGGAGTCAGATCAACAGCCAATCAGAAGATAATCCCACATCAGTGATTGCATGACGTTTTTTATAGTATAAAAGACTGGCTCAGGGACAGGAATAGGTCTTACTTTTTGAACTGGCACACTTGTAGTTTGTCAGGGACAAAAAGGTTTAAACCCAGAGCTCTGTATACTTTGTCCACTTACTATTTAAAATAAATTAAGAGTGTGAGACTGAATATCTTCCCCTATTGCTTCATTTAAAATAACACGCAGGACTTGGCTCACACATAGAAGAAAGTAAGTTGGTAGATTGAGCCGAAGTCTGACAAATTGGTGACCCCGACGTGATGAAGACTGAGAAGTGACGGAAAAGAGAGAAAAATAGAAACAATGGACAACTGAAGTCTGATGACAACAACAAGCGGCGCCGCATAAAAAAAGGTGAGCAGATGCCTGGTTATATCGAAGTTCTGCAATTGGAAATACTAAATTGATTGTTGTCATTATACTGCAAGTGTCCTAGTAATAGTAAGTGGATAAAGTATTGATATAGTACGTACAAGTTTAAAGTCCCTTGGGGTTAAAGTCCCCATAAAAGCAACAAGGTACGTAAATGTGAGGAGGTTTAAAGTCCATGGAGCAGGATCTCATAAAAGCAACGTCCCTTGGGGTTAAAGTCCCCATAAAAGCAACAAAGTTTAATACGTACAGGTTTAAATTCCCGTGGGGTTAGAGTCCCCATAAAAGCAACAAGGTACGTAAATGTGAGGAGGTTTAAAGTCCATGGAGCAGGATCTCATAAAAGCAACGCTCACAAATTGTGATGTATGATTGTGTTGGATGTTTTAAAACTTATATTGGGGAATGTACGGAGGGTGGCAGAAAAACCAGTAGTGTCTTGAAGACAGGGACGGTGGTGTCTCAGCGAGAGAGAGAGTTGGCAGTGGAAACCCAACGGTGATAACAACGACCCTGCTGATAAATCTCGCTGAAAGGGTCAGTTGCTCGGGTGTACTCCATACAAACTGACTGGCCACTGGATTTGTCTCTGATTGGGTTAGTTGCTCAGTTATATTATATCCAAACCAATTGACTGCTAGACGGGAGGATTAAAACAAAAATACGTAAAATGGAAGGGGAGTGTGAGGAATACGGAGGATGTTCTTTTGACATAATGTTGCCCGTAAAACAGCAGTGGGGGGACAAAAGAAGGCGAGGAGAAAGAGGAGAGGAGGATTTATCTGCACAACATGACGTTAGCCTGTATGGCAGTAGAAACATTACAAAAGAGAGTAGGTGGTAACTCTAAGACAAAACTGGCGGAGGAGACAGAAAAGCCACGACCATCCACGTCACTATATCCTAAACTGCCTGGGGTACAACCACCGCCCCTATATCCTGTAACATAAATGCCACTCATGTATGTTCAAGAAGGGGTATTGGATGTGCAAGAAGTAGGAACAAGAGAGTACGAAGCAGTAAAAGAGAGACTGGCTGAAGCAGTAGAAGAAAGCATCAGAAAGGTAGAAAAACTTACACTAGAAGCTGACGGAGAGTTAAACAAGCGGAGGAGGCAAGCAGGGTGATAATGACACACAGCAGTAACAAAGAACAGCCGAAACAAGGGATACATTCATTATTGGAAGAGCCAGATGCTCACTCGACACCATATAGTGTTGAGGGTGAAAGGAGGGGAAGATTACGTAGTTCAGGTCAGTTACTAGATGACGGGTTCTCAGACAGAAGGAGGAGAGATTTGAGGGAAGAACGAGATAGAGACAAATTGGATGGGGGGGGTGGGGGGAAAGAGTCTGAAAATAGTACAGATATTGAGGATGAAGAATCCCTGACCGACGATGACCCACACACCTACCCCGTCACTTTGAAAGGCTCACTCACAATGCATACTGAACATGGTCCTCCAATGAAGCCCCTACCTGAACCAAGTTACAACCTGCGTCACAGAGACACATTACGATGACCCATAAAGTATCAGCACCACCAAATGCCATTAATTAACAGAGGCTCTTATTTGGGGGATGTTTATCAGCCCTTCACATTTACTGACATGAACTGCATCCTGGATAAAATGCCCCCACCCCTGGAGGGAGGTGAGCCTTGGATGACTAAATTTTGCCAATATACACTAGGGCACAAGTTAGCTATGGGTGATTGGAGAGCATTGTTGGGCAAGCAATTGAATATGTGGGAAATACAGCAAATTGAAGCGTCTGCAGGGACCACCTTACTACCTGATTCGGAACAGTTTGTGCAGCATGCCACCTGTGTGGGAAGGGCAATGAGGGATAGATTTCCGATTCCACCGGGAGCGACGCACTCACTCACCTTCACAATGAAGGAGGGTGAGGATGTGCCTGCCTTTTTGGCTAGGTGCAAGGGCACGTGGACAGATACAGCAGGGAGCCATCCAGGGTCGGGTCAGCTACAGACCACATTTAGGAATGCCGTTATGGCAGGGATGCCTAAGGAGGTAAAAGAGGCAATGGAGCGTAATCCTGATATCCCAGGTTGTTCTACAGAACAGTGGGAGAAACACTTGATGCACCACATGAAGCGTTACAGGTCGAAAAAGGATGAAGATAAACAGAGCAACGAGTCAGCTCAAGTGCAGTTGCTAAAGTTACAGCTTGATGAGGCTAGAAGGAAGGCTAATGATACTAGGAAGGCCTCCCAAAAGACGACTAATCAGATGGTTCAGCGGCCGTCGTCACAAAACAAACTGCCCAGTCTGGACCCAACACCTGATTGGATGCCTCCCTACTCTTACTATGGGGGCAAGCCTATAGGTGATTCAGGAGGAATGCGTGGCAGAGGAAGGGGCCACGGAGGACCAAGAGGTCAGCCACCCAACATCTGTTTTGAATGTGGCCAGCCCGGGCATTGGAGACAGAATTGTCCCATGCTGTGGGGACCCCAGGCAAGGCAGGGATTGATCAGAGGACAGTATGTCCGCTCATGTCAGCCTCCTTTTCAACAGGTTCCTCAACCTTACCAAGCCCCAAATGTAGCTGCAGCCCCGGTGCAAGGACAGTACCCCCAGACTATGCCGGAAGGGCAGGAGTACGAATATTGATGGGGCCCGAGAATCCAGGGGCATGTGGGGTTGGCAGATCCCTATACGCAAATGAGGGTAATGGACAAGAATCTATCTTTTTTGGTTGACACGGGTGCAAGATTTTCTACCATCACTTGTGATATACCTCGGTCAAGTATATCATCCTCCAGCGTCCAGTTAGTAGGGTTCTCGGGTAAACCAGAAAATCTGCCTTTGACATTGCCACTGATCACATCAGTGGCTGGACAGACCTTTCGTCACCGGTATATTTCATCATCTGCATGCCCTATGAATCTGATGGGTTATGACTTGCTGGTGAGATGTGGGGTCTCTGTTCTGTGCGGACTAGACGGGCTGGTAGTGACCTTTCCAAATGGCTATTCTGTCAACTATTCTATGACAATGATTCACTCTGGATCCCAAATGATGCTATCACCGGACACATCACCAATGACAGAAGGGCAGTGGACAGATATATACTGGGGACTTTCACTGTGTCTCACATGTATACACACACACCATGGGTGCTGGGGAAAAAATAAGCACTACTGCACTTAGGTGGTAGTGTGGGGGTTAAATTAAAAAAAAGCAAAACAGCAAATAGAGCACTACAGCAGTTAGGCAGTAATATGGAAAAAAAAAATGATTCCCTACCCTCCCCTTCAAAATAAAAAAAAAAGAGAAAAAAATATATATACTGGGGACTACTCGAACCTGAAAGCAGGCAGAACAATGGTATACAGTCTTTATACAGCCAATGGCGTCCCTAGGTTCAGATGCTGCATCCCTATGCTCCTCCTGCAGATCCCCTTCATGTTACTCTGTATTATGATAGAGATGATAATGACATCTATCAGCATGCATTCTATCAGCACTTAGAAGGGACTCAATGGGAGATTTCCTCGAGTTGTATTCTGATAGGGAAAGGTGGTGTGGTGGGTGTTGTTAAACTGACTGCAGAACAGTTGGAATAGTATGAGATGTCTGAAGAAGCTATACTTCATCTCACATTGGCCATGTATGCTAAATATCAGGCCAAGGATCTGGAACCCATGTCCAAACGTTTGATGGCGCTAACTGATTGGGTTTGGACTCAGTTACCCGGTTTACAATATTCACCATCAGAGGAAGCCTATAGAATTATGTACAGGACAACTGACAAGGTACTGCTGGAACATAGGCAGATTGAAAGGTTTCATGGCAGAGAGAAAACAGACCATCCACAGGCTGCAGCGATGCTTGACACTCTACCAGATACCTTGTGGTCAGCAGGTTCAACGGACGTTGGTCACTGCAAACACGTCACGCCAATCACATTCGATTTATTTGACCACACACCAATTTGGCAGAGACAATATTCACTCAAACCAGAGACTGAAGCCAGCATTACCGACACAATTGAAGCATTGTTAGCAGCAGGGGTGCTAGAACCCTCCCAGTCAGCCTGGAACACTCCTATTTTACCTGTAGAGAAGCAGAATACCGGTAAATATTGGATGGCGCATGATCTTAGATGGATTAATAGCGTCGCTTTTACTTCAACAGTTCCAGTTCCAAACCCTTACACTGCGATATCTGTGCTGACCCCTAACCAAAAGTGGTTCTCGTGCATTGATCTGGCCAATGCGTTCTTCTGTTTGCCCCTAGCTGATCATCTGAGGGACATTTTTTCATTCACCTACAAAGGCCAACAACTACGTTATACAAGGGTCCCTCAAGGGTTTATTTTGTCACCTGGGGTGTTTAATCAGGTACTGAAACAGCAGCTGAAGGATCTGACGTTCCCAAAGGGGGTGGTATTGATCCAGTATGTGGATGACATTCTTTTGGCAACACCCGATCAGGTTTCTTGTTTGGAAGCCACAAAGTCGTTTCACCTGTATAGTGTCAGTTTTAAAGTTTCACGGGCTAAATTGCAATGCTGCAGACAAACGGTGTCTTTTCTGGGTAGAGTTATTTCTGCTGAGGGGACAGGTGTCTCTACGTCCCATTGATCCTCCATTCTGCATCATACCAAACCAGTCACTGTAAAAGACATGCTCTCATTTCTTGGGTTGGCAGGATACAGCAAACGATTTGTTGTATCATATGGGGAGCTCACTTTCCCCCTCAGAGCCATGGTGAATGAGCAAGGCATGAGAAATTTGTCAGCCCATTTGCAGTGGACCACGGAGGCAGACGAAAGTTTCATATCTCTTAAACAGGCCCTAACGCGGGCTGCTGATTTAGCGGTCCAGGATTACAAAGAGCCATTTTTCCTCTATTTCTGAAAAATTACACACAGTAAATGGTGTTCTTTTTCAGAAAAAAGGGGGAGGCAGGCAGGTGCTGATGTATGTAAGCAAGTGTTACCCTTGACCCAGTAGAGGACAGACACCCGTCATGTACAAGACATGCAGCAGAGGTAGCAAAAATTCTTCAAAAGGTAGCACATATAGTCATGGGCCATTCACTAACCGTACTGACGACACATAGTATAGTGGCCTATGTGAACTCAACAGCCTTTACAATGACGTCACTGCGGCAAACCAGGTTAGAGAAAATCTTGAATGCACCACATATAATTTTTACACATGCAGGAATTAACATGGCTGATAA
>NC_057738.1:15570092-15589203 GCF_004010195.1 Chiloscyllium plagiosum | reverse complement strand
GCTATACAGGTAGAACTCAGTCAATGGATCAGGGCAGGATTCTCAACAGCAGCAAAAACCTCAATTAAATATGAAAAAGATATGAAAAGATTAGCGTAGGCCCTACCCTTAGCTTTACTCTCCATTAGAAGTTCAGTAAACTCCATCATAGGGTTTACCCCGCACAAGCTAACAACAGGGCAGCAGTTCCCGGGACCAGGAGCTGGAATACAAATGTTAGAGGGAGGAGGAGCCTCTCTAAGGTACAAACCTTACTATGGTCAACTAACAGCTTTGGTGTCAGCTTTCTCCAAACAGGTTGGATTGGAAAAGGGGGACCGACAGAGCCAGGTGTCACCTACCACGGACTGGGTCCTGTTGAAGGTGATCATACGGAAGTGGTCGGAGCCAAGGTGGACAGGACCTTACAGGGTGGTGGAGGGACATCCCATGCAGTCAGACTGCAGGGGGTAATCATCACAGCAATTGAAGGGAAGGCTCCCCCGCCCTACCAGATGGAGACGGAAACCATGGCTCTGGCAAGAAGGGAAAACTATGTATCAGAGAGCGAATGTGATATATATAACTGGTTTATTGGTCTCATTTTCATGAGACCAAAAGGGGGACTTGTTAATATATGACTTACTTATAAATATATGGCTGGCTGAGAGTGTAAATATACTTGGCATTCGGAAGCCTTTGGGGGTGCTCCGTTATGCGTGCGCGCGCAGAACAAGGTCACGTGGTGCTCCGCTCCGTTGCAAAACAGGGTCACGTGATGCTCTGTTTCACGCGCCGGAAACGTGCAGGGGGTCACGTGGTTCTCCGTTTCGCAGGCAAAACAAGGTCACGTGGGGTCGGACATCCGGGAACGTAAGGAGGCGGAGAATGGAGTCAGATCAACAGCCAATCAGAAGATAATCCCACATCAGTGATTGCATGACATTTTTTTAATAGTATAAAAGACTGGCTCAGGGACAGGAATAGGTCTTACTTTTTGACCTGGCACACTTGTAGTTTGTCAGGGACAAAAAGGTTTAGACCCAGAGCTCTGTATACTTTGTCCACTTACTATTTAAAATAAATTAAGAGTGTGAGACTGAATATATTCTCCTATTGCTTCATTTAAAATAACATGCAGGACTTGGCTCACACATAGAAGAAAGTAAGTTGGTAGATTGAGCCAAAGTCCGACAGAATCTATTGATTATATCTTCTACATTCATGTCTAGATCATTAATGCAAACAAAAAAGCAAAGGATCCTGAAAGAACTGAACCCCATAGCATCCACTGGACACACTTCCAGTCACAAAAACACCTTTTGACCATCATTTCCTGCCACTAAGCTAATTTTAGATACAATTTGACAGTTGCCCTAAATTCCATAGGTGCTTATCATCATAACCGGTCTGATATGTGAGACCTTATAATAACCTTACTGAAGTCCATGACGGTTACATCAACTGCAAGGGGGATACACACGGCAAGTACTTTACACAGAGGGTGGTGGACTTCTGGAACACGTTGCCAGAAGAGGTGGTAGAGGCAGGCACGGTAGATTCATTTAAGATGCATCTGGACAGAGGCACGAGTAGGTGGGAAGCAGAGGGATACAGATGCTTAGGAAGTGGGCGACAGGTTTAGACAGTAGATTTGGATTGGCTCAGGCTTGGAGGGCCGAAGGGCCTGTATCTGGACTGGAAATTTTCTTTGTTCTTTGTAACTTATGTAGAGTCGAAGTGTGTGGTGCTGGAAAAGCACAGCCTGTCAGGTAGCATTTGAGGACCAGAAGAGTCAACGTTTTGGGCATAAGCTCTTCATCAGGAATAAGGATGAAGGGTTTATGCCTGAGACATCGACTCTCCTGCTTCTCGGATGCTGCCTGACTGGCTGTGCTTTTTCAGCGCCACACTCTTGGACTCTGACCTCCAGCATCTGCAGTCTTCATTTTCTCCTTTTTGATGTTATCTACGTGGAGTCACGCAGCTTGGAAATAGATCCTTCGGCCCAACTTGTCTGCACCGACCAGACACCCCAATCTGACTGTCCCATTTACCAGCATTTGGCCTATATCCCTCTAAACCCTTCCTATTCATGTGTCCATCCAGATGCATATTACAGGTTGTAATTGTACCTGTCTCTATCACTTCCCTTACCTCATTCCATACATAAACCGCCCTCTAATTTTGGACTCGCACACCATAGTAAATATATCTTGGCTATTCACCCTGCCTATGCCCCTCATGATTTTAACAACTCTCTATAAGGTCACTCCTTAGCCTCCAATGCTCCAGGGGGAAAAAAAAACTCCTCAGTCTATTCAGCCTCTCCCTATAACGCAAATCCTCCAGTCCTGGCAACATCTTTGAATTTTTCAAGGATGTGACAAAATTTATAATCAATTAAGATAGTCAGTTTGGCTATAGAAAACTGTGATTATGTCTATCAGAGTCAATTAATCAGTCTCTCCAAATGGAGGTTAAATCTGAACCTCAATTTTTATTCCAATTAGTTCCTTTACACAGATGTTAGATTCACTGCCTTGCAAATTCCTGATTTATCCCTACCACCTTTCTTGAATAATGTTATCGTATTAGCTGTCCTTCAGACCTTTGTCACCTCTCATGTGATCAGAGAATTTGAAAATTGATGTTAAACTACCCACCAGTTTTCATCCTTGCCTTTGTTAGAAACAAATTTAATAAAATTTAGACAAGACCACCAAAACTGGAAACAAGACAATTTATTCTACAATCTTGCAAGAAAGGGCATCAAATGCAGAAGCAAATGAGCCATGAACATTCAAACTAGTACACAGTTATACTTTTGAGCTGCGCAAGGTCACCTCTTCTGACTCCTACATTACCCAATCAACTTTATTCTCTGATTAACTTGCGATCTGGTCTTATTATTTCCCCCCTTCTCCAAGTTGGCAACCCTTCCCTTTAAGTGCTGACATAAGGAAGATTTTGCTAAACTTGGATCTTGATGTTCCTTTCACTTTGTCTGTCTGCTTGTAACATCTTCCATTGTTCATATGTACATTCCATTCCAGAATATACATTTTAACAATGTGTCTTTTCTTGCCTAGTTTGTGTTTCAGCTATCTCAGCAAAATAGCTGAGACTAAATTATTTAAACTATGATGAAAGAAATTATTTACTAGAATAATAATGCACTAAAAGTTAGTACCCAATTATACATTTCCCTAGTGCTTGCCAATTTAATCATTGTCTGCAGCTGCCCTTTACACTCAATTTATCAGCACTATACTTAAGCTTATTATCACTACCTTTTTGCAAAAACAACACTTCCCCATTTCTTACACCTTCCACATCAGCCTTGGATAAATCTCCCTGGTTCTGAGGATTTAAACTACTTTCAAGCTTGTTAAAGAGCACTAATATCTCCTCTCTGTGAGAATGTATTCAATAATATGAGCACTTGCATTTATATTTGGAATAAAGGATGATGTAAGGTACTGATTTAAAATTTCAGCTGTGCCATTCAGCACAACACACAGATTGCCAAATCAGTTCCTATTCTCCCTGGTTATTCCTTTATCCCTAAAATGCATATAATATGCCTTTGTTTTTTAACTGTAATTCACCCTTTTAAGTCTTAATGCTTACTCAATTATGGTCACTATCATTGAAATGCTGTCTCACTGCCACATCTGCAACTTGCCCACCCTGAAATTAGATACAGCATTGATCCTTTTTTCCTTTTGTAGCTGTTTCTACAACTCAGTCTCAGGAATCCTTATCAACCCAGTCAGTGTCCACAGCATTTTGAAATTGAGTTCGAGATGACACCTGTTGCTCACCGGCTGTGGCTAAGTTAAAAACCACCTTCCACAGTGTCAACCGTCGGGCCGAATTTTAAATTCGAGCTCCGCTTTCTCCCTCTCATCGCCATGGGTACAGCACGAAGTGATCATTGAGCAGGAACAAATCAATTGAAAGGTTTTGTCAACCAGCTCGTCCACAACCGGGATTCCCAACACAAGAGCCTTGATCATGGAGAAGCGCCAGCCCTCAAGGCTCCACCCACAATTGCCGGTGGGTGTGCCCCTCACGCGGTTCCCGCCCATTTAACTGACAGCGCTCTCACGAGGCTTCGCCCCACTGGAGCCTGATTCCATGGAAACGTGTTCCTCTGACCCGGTGATTAGTGTCTCGTGCGTCTTCCGCCACGCACTGAGGACCCGCCCACAAAGAGCGTTCAGTTCTGGCACGTGGCGGGTGTTAGAAAGCGACGGTTGGACGGAGTATAATGTGGTTGGAAATGTTCATCAGTGTGGTTTGGTTCAGTGAGGGTGAGTTGGAACGTGTGTTAAAGAAGGACTAAGGTAAAAATGGAGAGAGGGGACTGTAGAGAAAAATTGCGAGAAAGAAAGGGGGTAGAATCCGTCAGAAAGAATGTTTTTGGAGAGGTAAGTGAAGTGTCATGCAGAACATAGTAAAGTACAGCACATAACAGGCCCTTTGGCGTACAATGTTGTGCCAAGGATTAATCCTAATCTAAAAATCACCTAACCTACGCACCTCTCAATTCACTGCTCTCTGTGTGCATGTCCAGCAGTAGTTTAGATGTCCCTAATGACTCTGCTTCCACCACCACTACCACTGGCAACACATTCCATGTATTCACAACTGTCTGCGTAAAGAGCCTACCTCTGATGTCTCCTAACACCTTAAAACTATGAACCCTTGTGGCAGTCAATTCTGCCCTGGCGAAAAGTCTCTGGCTATCAACTCTATCCATGCCTCTCATTACCTTGTACACCTGGATCAGATCACTTGTCTTCCTCCTCCTCTCCAGAGACAAACATTTGAGCTTAGTCAACCTCTCCCCGTAAGACAAGCCCTCCAGTCAAGGCAGCATCCTTGTAAACCTCCTTTGTACCCTCTCCAAAGCCTCCATATCTTTCCAACCAGAACTGGACACGGTATTTCAAGTATAGTCTCACCAGGGTTTTGTAGAGCTGCAGCAAAATCTCGTGGCTCTTAAACTCGATCCCCCTGTTAATGACAGCCAAAACACCATATGCTTTAACAACCCTATGTACTTGGGTGGGAACTTTGAGGGATCTATGCACTTGAACACCAAGATCCTATTGATCCATCACACTGCCAAGAATCCTGTCTTTAATCCTATATTCAGCAGTTAAGTTCGACCTTCCAAAATGCATCATTTCACACTTATCCAGTTGAACTCCATCTGCCATTTCTCAGCCCAGCTCTCCCTCCTGTCAGTCTGCAACACCCTCGATACTATCAATGTCACTTTCAACCTTTGTGTCATCGGCAAATTTACAAATCCACCCCTCAACCTCCTCATCCAAGTCATTTATAAAAACCGCAAAGGGCAGAGGCCCAAGAACAAAGCCCTGTGGGACACCACTCACTACTGACCTCCAGGCAGAATATTTTCCATCAACAACCACTCTGTCTTCTGTCAGCCAACCAATTCTGAATCCAGAGAGCCAAATCTCCGTGTCCCATACCTCCTGGCTTTATGAATACGCCTACCATGGGAACCTTTTCAAATGCCTTGCTGAAGTCCATATACACCACATTCATTTCCCGACCTTTGTCGGCCTGTCTCGTCACCTCAAAGAACTCAAGATTTGTGAGACATGACTTGCCCCTCACAAAGCCATACTGACTGCTTTTAATCACGCTATGCTTTTCCAAATAGTCATAAATCCTATCCCTCAGAATTATTTCCGAAATCTTGCTGACCACAGGCGTAAGACTGACTGGTCAGTAATTTCCAGGGATTTCCCTATTACGCTTCTTGAAAAGAGGAACAACATTCGCCTCCCTCCAATCCTCCAGTACGACTCCCATGGAGAGTGGGGAAGCAAAGATTTTCGCCAGCGGCTTAGCAACTTCCTTTCTCGCTTCCTGGAGCATCTTAGGATAAATCTGGTCTGATGCTGGGGACTAATCAATTTAATGTTTGCTCAAAATTTTCAGCATATCAAGTTTCTCATTCTCTATCTGTTCAAGCCTGTTCCCTGGCTCCTCAAAGTTCTCATTCACAAGAAGGCCCCTTTCCTTCATGAAAACTGAAGAAAAAACTCACTTAGGGCTTCCCCTATCTGCTCAGACTCCACACACACTTCCCTATGTAGTCCCTGACCAGCCCTACCTTCTCCCTGATCATTCTCTTATTCTTCACGTATGAGTAAAATGTCTTTGGGTTCTCCTTAAGCCTTCCCACCAAGCCTTTTCATGCCCTCTCCTTGCTCTCCTCAGTCCATTTTTGAGTTTTTTTCTAGTAAGTCTGTAATCCTCCAAAGCTGTGCTAGATCCTTGCTCCCTCCACCTTAGATAAGCTGCCTTCTGATGTTGGTTTGCTCACTGAGCTGGAAGTTTCATTTTTAGACATTTCATCACTAACATCTTTAGTGAGCCTCTGGATGAAACACTGATGGTGTATCCCATTTTCTGTTTATATGTTTGGGTTTTCTTTGGTTGGTGATGTCATTTCGTTTGGTGACATCATTTTCTATGGTGATGTCATGTCCAGTTCTTTTTCTCAGAGGTGGTAAATGGGATCCAAGTCAGTGTGTTTGTTGATAGAGTTCCGGTTGGAATGCTATACTTCTAGGAATTCTCATGCATGTCTCTGGCTTGTCCTCGGATGGATGTGTTGTCTCAGTTGAAGTGGTGATTTTCCTCTGCTCCCATTGGGGAACTTCAAACCAGCATCTACAGGAAAACAACACATACAGACCAAATATTGAACTTCAGAAGCGATCATCTCAATATCCACAAACGAAGCTGCATTAGAATATTATTTTAATGAGCCACCACACACTGCAGCACAGAGGAACTATGCAGAGCAGAGGAAAATCACCTATACAGTGTATTCAAAAAGCATGGGTACCCAATGAACACAATCCGCCAATTTCACAGCAACAAACCCAAACAAGCAGACAAAACGTGTCCAGAAACCCTAGCCAATCTCCCCTACGTCAACGACATCTCAGAAATGACTGCCTGACTACTCAGACACTTTGGCATCATGATAGCCCACAAACCCACCAACACACTAAAACAGCAGCTCGTGAATTTTAAAGACCCTGTACAGACAACAACAAAATAGCTTGCAAGACAGTAACAAACACTACATTAGACAAACATGCAGAAACCTAGCCACCAGGATACATGAACATTAACTAGCCTCAAAAAGACAGAACCCACTCTTACTTGTATCCTTACATATAGATAAGGAAGAACACCACTTTGACTAGGACAACACACCCATTCTAGGAGAAGCCAAACAGAGACATGCACGAGAATTCCTCGAAGCATAGCATTCCAACCGGAACTCTATCAACAAAAACGTTGACTTGAATCCCATTTATCACCCTGAGAAAAAGAACAGGAAATGACATCACTATGGGAAATGCATTCACAGATTACATCACCAACCCAAGGAAAGCCAAGCATATAAATAGAAAGAGGGCTACAGCACCAGTACTTCATCTGGGGGCTCACTGAAGATGTTACCTAGTATGTGACGAGATGTTTGAAAAAAAATGAGCCTTTCAGCTCAGTGAGCAAACCTACATCCAGAACCTCAAGCTGAGCTACAAATCTTCTCAAAAACTCTGTTTTGGAAACTGCTGTGTGGCATCCCTATTTTAATCAGCTTTTTCTCTGTGTATAAGTAGCTTCTTTCTGAAATAAATTTGCACACTGCCTTTCTAAATTAACTTGTTTTTCGCTGTGCCTCCATGTGTCTCAAGTGTTGCTAGGCACCAGTTTTTTTTCCCTCTTCTATCTTTCCAGTATCCAGATTGACTTTTTACGCTGGAAGTGTTTCCAAATTCACCTTTTGGATTTGGAGGAGCAGCTAGAAACACTAGAGTATTTGTAAGGCTAAGCTCTTTGTGAATACTGCTGAGGGAGATTTGTTTCTCAAGGAAATGCAACGTGACTCAAGTCCATTGCAACACAGTAGTGACTCAGCTGCAATGGGGGTGGGAGTAAGAAGAGTGAGAACAATAGTGGTAGGAGATTGTGAATAGACAGACATTTCTGGGGCTGCAAATGTGACACCAGGATGGTGTGTTGCCTTCCAGGTGATAGGACCAAAAATGCCACTGAATGGCTTCAGAATATCCGAAGGGGTAGGAAGAACGGCCAGAGGTTATGGTCTATTTTGGTATCAATGACATAGGTAGAAAAAAAAGTTGAGATCCTGCAAACAGAATGTAGCAAAGAAATAAATTAAGAAGCAGGGCCTTAAAGGTAATAATCTCCGGACTGCTCCCAGTGCCACCTGCTGGCAAGATCGGTATTAGGAGAATAGGCCAAATAATACATAGTAGGAAAAATGATGTTGGGCAGAGGGATTTAGATTCTTGAGGTGTTGGATCGATTTGGTGGAATTTGGCAACTTTTTATGTCTTTCTAATTTATCAGAATTTTTTTGAGGAGGTCTCATCCAGAGTGGATAGAGTGGAGCATGTGGGTGTGTTGTAGTTGGACTTCCAGAAGGCATTCGACAAGGTACCTCACAAGATGTTGGTATGGATAGCGATTTAAAGATAAAGTAGCGAGTGGAAATCAAGTTTTTGATTCAAGTTAGCAACCTGTAACCATAGCGATTATTGAGGGATCCATGCTGGGACCGCAACTGTTTACAATGTGTATTATTGCCTTGGAGGAAGGACGCGAATGTACTGTAGCCTAATTTATAAAAGAGACAACAAAAGTGGAAAGAGGGAGTTTTGAGAGGGATAAAAACAGTTTAAAGAGATAGTCATTGGTTAAGTAAGTGGGCAAAAAGTTATCAAATGCTGTGTAATGCGGGAAAATGTGAAGTTATTCATTTTGGAAGGGAGATCAAAAGAAGAGTGTGTAATTTAAATGGGGAAAACTGCAGAAAGCTGCAACACAAAGGGACTTGGGGTTACTTATGCACAAAATGTAGAAAGCTAGCACAGAGGTGCTGCAGATAAATAGGAAAGCCAATGGAATTTTGGCCTTTATTTCAAAGGATTGCGATATAAGATGGGGAGGTCTTACTGCAACCCTGCAAGGTGCTGTTGCGACCACATCTAGAATACGGAGAGAGTTTTGGTCCCCTTATTTCATTGGAGGCACCAGCGAATGGTTCACTGGGGTGAGCCCTGGAATGGAGGGATTATTTTATGAACAAAGGCTAAACAGGTTTGGAATCTACTCACTGGTGTTTAAGAGAATGAGAGGAGATCTCATCAAAACAGGTAAGGTTCTTAAAGGGCTTGACAGGCTAAATACTGAGTGGATGTTTCCCCTCATGGGAGAGTCTTAAGACCAGAGGCGATAGTTTCAATTTCTTTGAAAGGTTATAAGTCTTTGGAACCCCTTGGCACAGAGAGCTGTGAGGGCCGAGTCCTCAAGTATATTTAAGGCTGAGATAGATTATTGACCAGAAGTAAAATTAAGGGTCATGGGAAAAACATAGAAAAGTGGACATGAGTGATTTCGGATCAGCTCTGATCCTGTTGAGTGGCAGGCCAAACGTGAGGAACTGAACAACCTAGTCATGTTTCTATTTCTTATGATCCAT
Source organism: Chiloscyllium plagiosum (assembly GCF_004010195.1). Lineage (NCBI taxonomy): Eukaryota > Metazoa > Chordata > Chondrichthyes > Orectolobiformes > Hemiscylliidae > Chiloscyllium > Chiloscyllium plagiosum. Next base: position 15,579,647 of record NC_057738.1, on the reverse strand, counting down.
GAGGTGAACGTGTTGTAGCCAACCTGAAGTCAAACCAAGATCCCCACAGGAGTGTTTGCTGGTACAGTGATGGAGAGTTTAAACTGGAGTGGCAATGGAACAGGCACCTGAGTGAGGGAAACAAAGATGGAAATGAAAGATAGAAAATTAAAAATATGAAGTGTAAGGCAGAAGAGACAAGCATTTGCAGTAAATAAGACTGGTATACAAGAAAATGTGAAAATGTAAGTATGACTAGACATACTACATCAGAATGCAGGGATCATTTTACTATAAGCTAGACAAAATAATAATGTAAGCATTTGTATGTGGACTTGAAACAATCATGTTGAGGTCTTTTATTACCTTTATTTTTATAATTTTTTTGTTGAGAGATATGAAATGAGTGTTGATGATGATCTCTGGACTACCAGCAACTGTTTGTATTTTTTAAGATAGAGAACAAACAACCTGATATTTGTTTGAGGCCTTCCCTGGAAATGCATCATGCTGAAACTAAAGCCAGATGTTTAAATGTTAGCGGGCTGACCAGATATTCATTGATTAAGTAAGTGGGCAAAAAGCTGTCAAATGGAGTGTAATGTGAGAAAATGTGAAATCATCCATTTTGGAAGGGTGATCAAAAGAAGAATATGTAATTTAAATGAGGAAAACTGCAGAAAGCTGTAACACAAAAAGGGATTGGAGTTGTTTGTGCACAAAACATAGAAAACTAGCACAGAGGTACAGCAGATGAACAGGAAAACTATTGGAATTTTGGCCCTTACTTCAAGGGGTTGAGATATGAATAGGGAAGTCGTGCTGCAACCGTCGAAGAGAATTTTTATTTTCAAAAAAGAAAGGAAACCAAAGTTTGAATTGTTTTGTGAAAAGCATTGTGGTTGCCAAAGCTATAGAAGGGAGATCTGATAGCTCTCTGCTTATCCTCCTATTATAAACTTATTGAACGTTGAGAGTACAGAATCTTGGTTATAAGTGAATATTCCTTGAAGCTTCCGAGAAGCTTTTTGCATCAACTAGTGCCTGCACTCAAACTGCAGAATCAATGCTTGTTTAAGGAACAATGCAGGAGGGCAGTGCCAAGTATCTTTAAGAATGAGTTGTAAAACTGTTGAAGTGATGAAACTGGACTACCTGAGTGTCAAACAGCACAAGTGGTAACAAACAGAACATTACAATTCTGCAGCCAACGGATCAGATCTGTTCTCTGCAGTTCTGCCATATTTAGTTTTGAATGGTGGTGGAGAATTAAATAAATGACTAGAGGAGGAATTATCCTACAAATATCCGTGTTCTCAGTAATGGGAGAACTGACCAGATCAGTGCAAAAGCTAAATCTGAAGGGATTGTAATAATCTTCATCTACAAGTGCAGAGTGGATGATCTCAGATATCACCTGAGATCCCGAGCATCACAGGTAGCAGTCTTCAGCCAATTCAGTTCACTCAAAGTTATGTTAAGTAATGGCAGGAGGCACTGGCTATTCCAAAATTATAGGTTTTGTGAATATTCTGGCAATAATGCCAAAGAATTGTGCTCCATGGGAAAGCAATGGCCCACTGGTATTATTTCTAGATGATGAATCCAGAGACGCAGATAATGTTCTGGGCACTTATCGAATTCTGCCCTGACAGATGGTGGAATTTGAATTCAATTTTTAAAATGTCTGGAATTAAGAATCTAAGATGATCATGAAACCTTGGTAGGTTGTTCGAAAAACCCATCTCGTTCACTAATGTCCTTCAGGGAAGGAAATCTACTATCCTCACCTGGTGTTGCCTGCATGTCACTCCAGACTCTCAGCAATGTGGTTGACTCTCAGTGGCCCTCTGAAATAGCCTAGCAAGCCATTCAGTTGCACCAATTGCTACAAAGAAATGAAACCAGATGGATTGCCTGGTATCGACTTAGGCACCTGAAAAGACAATGGCAGAATGAACCCCTGTCAACCATGCAAAGTCCTCCTCACTAACATCTAGGGGCTAGTACCAAAATTTGGAGAGCTGAATCACATTTTGGTCAAGCAACAGCTTTACATTGTAACATACGGTTCAGTGAGTATGATTATGTCCCAGACACCACCATCACCATCCCTGAATATACCCTGTCTCATTGGCAGGACAGACCTAGCAGAGATGGCACAGTGATATACAGTTGGGAAGGAGTTGCTCTGGGAGTCCTTAACATTGACTTTGGATCTCATGAAGTGTTATGGCTTCAGATTAAACATGGGCAAGGAAACCTTCTGCTGATTATGACGTGCTGTTCTCCCTCAGCTGATGAATCAGTGCTGCTCCATGAAGAACAACACTTCAAGGAAGCACTATAGTTGGCAAGGGCACAAAATGTGCTTGGTGAGGGTTTTAATGTCTACCATCAACAGTGACTTGGCAGCAGTACTACTGTTGGAGCTGGTTGAGTACTAAAGGATATAACTGCTAGTCTGGGTCGGTGGCAAGTGGTGAAGGAAGAGGGAAAACATATTTGACTTCATCCTCATCAATCTGCCAGCTGCAGATGCATCTGTCCATGATAGTGTTGGTAAGAGTGATCACTGCAGCAGTTCCTGTGGTGACAAAGTTCCATCTTCACTTGAGAATGACCTCCATTGTGTTGTGTTGCACTATCATTGTGCTAAATAGGACAGACTTCGGACAGATCTAACAACTCAAGAATGGGTAACTGTGAGGCGCTGTAGGCCATCAACAGCAGCAGAAATGTATTCCACCACAATCTGTAATCTCATGACCTGCCATATTCCCCACTCAACTATTACTATCAAACCAGGGGATCAGCCTTGGTTCAATGGAGAGTGCAGGAGGGCATGCCAGGAGCAGTACCAGGCATACATAAAGATGAGGTGTCAGCCTGATGAAGCCATTAAACAAGATGACTTGCATGCCAAACAGGATAAGCAGCAAGTGATTGACAGAGCTAAGTGATCAGATCTCAGCTCTGCAGTCTTTCCACAGCCAGTTGTGAATGGTGTTAAACAAATAATTTGAGCACTAGGCTCCACAAATATCTCCAGCCTGAATGAAAGAAGAGCCAGCATATCAGTGCAAAAGATAAAGCTGAAGCTTTCACAGCAATGTTCAGCCAGAAGTGCCGAATGGATGATCCACCTCCTCCAGTGGTCCCCATCATTACAGCCAATTTGATTCACTCCATGTGATATCAAGAAATGATTGAAGCCACTGGATACTGCAAAAGCTACAGGTCCTGACAATGTTCTGGTAATAGTATTGAAGATTTGCACTCCAGCATTTGCTGCTTTCCTAACCAAGTTGTTCCAGTACAGTTACAATGCTAGCATCTTTGCAACAATGTGGAAAATTGCCCAAGTATGTCCTATACATAAAAAGCAGGACAAATCCAACCCAGCCAATTACCACTCTATCGGTCTACTCTCGATCAACAGTAAAGTGATGGAAGGTGTCGTCAAAAGTGCTATCATGCAATACCTGTGATGCCCAGTGTGGGTTCCACCAGGACCACTCACCTCCTGACCTCATTCCAGACTTAGTTCAAACATGAATAAAATAGCTGAATTCCAGAAGTGAGATGAGAGTGATGGCCCTTGCCATCAAGGCTGCATTTGACCAAGTGTGGCATTAAGGAGCCCTAACAACACTGAATTCAATGGGTATCAAGGACAAACTGTCTCTGGTGGTTAGAATTATACCTGACACCAAGGAAGGTGATTGTGGTTGTTGGAGGTCAGTCATCTCCAATCCAGGACATCTCTGTAGGCGTTTCTCAGGATAGTGTCCTACCCCAACCATCTTCAGTTGCTTCATCAGTGACCTTCACCCCATTTTCAGGTTAGCGGAGATGTGCTTCCATGATTGCACAATGTTTAGCACCTTTCATGACTCCTCAGACATAGAATGATTCAATGTTCAAATGCAACAAGGTCTGGACAATATCCAGGCTTGGGCTGACAAGTGGCAAGTAACATCTGTGCCACACAAATGCCTGGCTACGACTATCACCAACAAGAGACAATCTAGCCATTGCCCCTTGACATTCAATGGTGTTACCATCACAGAATCTTCCACTATCAACATCCTGGAGTTATCATTGATCAGATACTTAACTGGACTCACCACGTAGATGCAGTGGTTACAAATTCAGAGGCTAGGAATACTGTGGCGAGTAATTCCCCTGACTCCCGAAAACCTGAGCACCATGTAAAAGGCACAAGTCAGGAGTGTGATGGATCACCACTTGCCTGGGTGAGTGCAGCTCCAACAACACTCAAGAAGCTTGACACCGTCCAGAAGCTTGACTGGCACTGCATCTACAAGCATTCATTCCCTCCACCATCAATGGTCAGTAGCAGCAGTGTATACTATCTATACGATGCACTGCAGAAATTCACCAAGGATCCTCAGACAGCACCTTACCACACAATGACCACTTCATCAAGAAGGACATGGGCAGCAGATATACGAGCACCACCACCTGCAACTTCCTCTCCAAGCCACTCACCAACCTGACTTGGAATTATATCACCATTCCTTCATTGTCGCTGGGTCAGAATCCTGGAATTCGCTCCGCAGTGACATTGTGGGTCAACCCACAGCAGCAGGACTGCAGCAGTTCAAGAAGGCAGCTCACCACCATCTTTTCAAGGGCAAATAGGGATGGGCAATAAATGCTGGCCAGACATTGATGCCCACATCCCACTAAAAAATGAATTTAAAAAACCCCAGAACCTGCAGTGTCCCGAAGAAAGCTATCCATTATAGCTATGATGCTGGCATTCACCTGGCAGTGTAGAAAATTCCCTGGATATTTACTGTATACCCACAAGCAGAACAAATCTAACCAGCTATTTACTGTCCCATCAGTCTACTTTTGATCATCAATAAAGTGGTAGAAGCGGTCATCAAAGCTATGATCAAGCACCACTTGCTGAACAGTAATCTGCTCACTGATCCTCAACTTGGTTCTCCCAGAGCTATTCAGCTCTTGATTTCATTATGCCATTTGTTCAAACATTGACCGAAGAGTTGAATTCCACAGGTAAGGTGAAATTGACTGCTGTTGACACCAAGGCTACATTTGCCCGGGCGTGGCATCAAGCAAAGCTTGAGTCAATAGAGACTCTTCCACTTTTGGAGTCACGGTTGTGGTTGTTAGAGGTCATCACTTCCTGTACCTTAAGGCTAATTAGAGATTCACAGACCAGGATTTCCAGATCCCACTGACTTCTGCCATCTTTTTCCATTTAGAGAAAATGCTGCTTTCCTGTTCTTCCTCCCAGAGTGAACACATTCATATTTTCCCAATTATACTCCAACTGCTAACTTTTATGCCTGCTAACATTACCTATTAGTTCTTTGCAGACTCCTTATGCACTTCACAACTTGCATTCCCACCTAAGTTTGTGTCATCTGCAAATTTAATGACGACTTGCTTTCCGCCCATGTTATCAATGTAAATTGTTGAGGCCCCAACACTAATCTTTGTGGAATTTCACTTATTGTAACTTGCTAATATAACATGGACTGTTTCGTGCCTACTCTTCATTTCTTTTTAATTAACCTGTCCTTGACCAATGTTAATCTTATTTTGCTCTGAAATCTTTTGATGTGGTATTTTATCAAAAGCTTTATGGAACCAAAGGTACTGTACATCCATCAGTTCCCCATTATCTACCTTGTTTGTTGATCCCTCAAATCCAATAAGTTTATCACACGTGATTTCACTTATATCAAGCCATTTTGATTCTGCCTGACTACCCTAAGTTTTTCCAAATGCGTTACCATGACTTCCTTGCCACTAGATATGAGCATTTTCCCATTCAGCTACTTATCCTAATATATGTTAAAGGTAAAGTGGACTGGCCACATAATTACTGTGGCTACAAGAACAGATGGAAGACTTGCCTTCTGACACTGCACAGTCTGTCCACCACCTCCAAGGTAGAGGTCAATAATGTGATGGAATATTCTCCACTTTTCTGGATAAGTGCACCTCCAACAATATTTGAAGTTTGAAACCATCCAAGATAAACGACCCCACTTGACTGGCACCACATCCACTAACATTCACTCCCTACACTACCAATACTCAATAGCAGCAGTGTCCACCATCTATAAGATGCATTGCAGAAATTTACCAAGGCATTTTCCAAACCCATGACCATTACTATCCAGAAGACAAGGGCATCACATACAAGTTAACATCACTACCTGCATGATATTCTCCAAAGCACACCATCCTATATCGCTGTCCTTCTGGGTCAAACTCCTGGAACTCTCGCCGAACTGACATTGTAGATTAACTATGCCAATGGTCTGCAGTGGGAAATGGGATACCACAAGGATGTTCTGCCACAGTTGTATAGGGTATTGGTGGAACTATATCTGGAGAATTGTGCATAATTTTGGTCTCCTTAATAAAAGCATATTTGAATGCCTTGAAAGAGGTTCTGAGAAGGTTCACTTGACTGATTCCTGAATGAGGGAAATATTGTATGAAGTAAAGTTGGACAGGCTGGTTGTTTATCCATTGGAGAATAAAGTCTAAAAGGTGATCTTATTGAAATGTTTTTGGGGACTTGACAAAGTAGTTTCTGAAGGAATATTTGCTCTTGTGGCAGAGAATGGAAGTAGGATGCAGAGTTTTAAAAGGTGAAGAAGTTTCCATTTAAATGGAGATGAGGATAATGTTTTAAGGGTCATGACTCTTCAGAGATACGCGGAGGCAGATTTTTTGAATACAGTGTATTTTCAAAGCAGTAGTACAAAGTCTTTTGATGAATAAGAGGATTTAAAGTTTCCAATGGGAGGGCAGATATGAAGTTAAAACCACAACCAAATGAGTTACAATTCTATTTAATGGTGAAGCAAAATCAAGGAGCCAAATAGCATATTCCTGATTCTAATTAGTTATATACTCAAATGTTCTTCCTCGAATGAAAGTAGTGATGCAAAGTAATTGTTCAGTATATTTGTCATTTCCTTATTTTTATTAACTGTTATTTCCATTACACATTTTCATTGAGGCTCCAGGATTTGACATCCCTTGCATGCTTTCCATATGCTTTTTTTTAATCACACTTTATTATCTGTTTTTGTTACTTTAGCTGTTCTTGGTATCTCCCATTCATAAGGGTTACATTGTTTTGTAATGTCTATGTTTGTATTCTTCAAGTTTTAAGTTTTCTCTTGACTCTTTGGTTTTTCATGACAGCTTTGTTTTGCCTACTTGAGTTCTTGCATGGTGGCTCAGTGGTTAACACTGCTGCCTCAAAGTGCCAGGGACCTGGGTTCGATTCCAGCGTTGGGTGACTATCTGGATGGAATTTACACGTTCTCCCTATGTCTGTGTGGGTTTCTGTTTGGTGCTCAGGTTTCCCCTCTAAGTCCAAAGATCTGTAGGTTAGGTGAATTAGCCATGTTAAATTGCCCCAGTGTATACAAGGAGGTGCAGACCATGTGGAGTAGCAATGGTAAATGTGGGCTTACGGGTTTGGGATGTGGGTCTGGATAGGATGCTGTTCAGAGGGCTGTGCTGGCCTCGAGCTGCACTGTTGGAATTCTATAAGGAAGCTTGTTCTGTATCACATTATTTTCGAACACCTGCCAAAGTTTTTCTAGTGCATTTCAAATTAACAGAATCTCTGCGCTTGCTATGGTCAGTCTCTGTGTAATTACAGTGACGTCAACCCTGCCTAAATCTAGAGTCTTAGTGGCAGACTTGAATTCCTCCCTTTCAAACTCTTCTTTTTATTGCAATTGATATTCGGTAAGTATTCACATATTAGTGTATCAACTAAACCTAACTAATAGCTCATTACTAAATCTAACATGGCCTGCTTCTTGTTGAATGCCACAGTAGTCAATGCTGGATTTCCACATTTTCTGACAAGTGCTTGTCTGCTTACCTGACCTATTTGAAAATTTATATCACACAATAAACCATTCCACCACTTTCTCATAGGTTTATCTCATTTCAGCATTTACAGCTGCTACTGGGGTCACATACATATGCCTAACTACAATCATAAATCCCATTTCTATTTCTTTGTATCAAAAGTGTCTTCATTGCCTACTCACCTCATTAAATTCTGTCATTATTGAAGTACTTTCTTATATAAGTTTCTCCCCTTTACAATTTTCCCCATTGTGTTTCATTACCAAAAATCTTGCAGCTATGTCTCCGAAGGCTGTTATTTCATATCCTTCAAGGTGAATATGCATCTGCAAATCATTTAATTAGATCTTTAAACTTCCTGCATTTGTAAAGAGAATACTTATTTCAACCACACACCTATACATTCCTTTTCCCTAATGTTTTACTTTTGTATGAGAGAGACTGAAGACATTAAGAGAAAAGTGAGGTAATGAGAGAGAGGGAGCTTGAGAGAAAAGATCAAGTGGTAGAGAGAAGAGGGAGTATGAGAAAAAGGCAGAAGCAGATTAAAAGAGCAATGCAAGAGAGGAGAACTGAGCTACCAGTTGGCATGGTGGCTCAGCGTTTAGCACTGCTTCCTCACAGCACTCGGGACCTGAGTTTGATTCCACCCTCGGACAACTGTCTGTGTGGATTTTGCACATTCTCCCAGTGTCTATGTGGGTTTCCTCGGGGCGCTCTAGTTTTCTTCTACAGTCAAAGATGTGCAGGTTAAATGAATTGGCTGAATTGCCCGAAAGAGGTCTGGAATGAGTAGCTTAGGTGCGTTAGTCAGAGTTAAACATAGGGTAGGGGGAATGGGTCTGGATGGGTTACTCTTTGGAGGGTTGGTGTGGACTTGTTGGGCCGAAGAGCCTGTTTCCACACTGTAAGAATTCTGTGAGAATGTGAACATGAACTAGAGAGTGCGTTGACAACTGTTTGCACATTCTTCTTAAATATATTAAGGATAGATCGAGAGATGTTTGGATTCTGAAGGTTTTGGTAAATGTTCAAGAAGGTAGAATTGGGATAGATCACCATTTATGATCATACTGAGTGGTCATGAACACTTGAAGAGCTGCGAGCCTTACTCCTGCTCCCATTTACTATGTGGTCATCAGATAATACCAGAGTGGAGGATTGGGGAAAGAAATGAGTGTGACCTCTGATAACCTATCCCTCACCCGAGTTATGTGACTGCCCAAATTCTGTTAGAATTTATGTTTCTTAGTTGGGTGTATCACATGACCAGTCATGTCTGTGGGTAGTACATTGTGTGATGGCCTGTTGTCGCATGGGTACGTTATATGGCTGCCTGGTTGAGTATTTTATATGAATGCTGATACTCAAATGGGTATGTTCTATGTGTGGCTGTATTCATGTGAATGTAGTATGTGACCTTGCATACTTAGATGCAATTTTCTGAAAAATATTTGTGATGCAATGAATAATGGAAGCCAGTATAACTGGTTCCTACCCTAAGTTCTACCCACCTGCCTGGATGAGTGTTTTTATGATCATTTGCATGATTCATGTTACTGTCTCCTCTGCCTCAACCTAGAATATTCTGCCTTAATTACTTTGTTCAATGCGATTGTGTGACTGAATATTTAACAATAATTCACCAAAGAATAACCAATATTT
>NC_057738.1:15551129-15569869 GCF_004010195.1 Chiloscyllium plagiosum | reverse complement strand
CAGGTGAATCATTACTTGGGAATCACTTTCTAGTACCTGTGCCATTATGTTGGGTGATGGGTTTTATGTCAGTATGCTGGTATGACAAAATATGGAAATCGGCAGGTGCTGAAATTAGCAGCCTGCCAGCCATTTAAAACAAAAATAAGCAGTTAAGATTCTTAAGGCTATTGACCCAATTTTATGCTGCCTATGCCATAATACAGTAGATACGCAGAAAACATGGACAGAAGGAGTTGATATTTCTTAACTGTAAATGTTGCAAAGGTGGATATAAAGGTTGCAAATGGGACTGTGCCTGACTTGAGCAGGACTGGGAAACTGTGCTAGTGCTCATAATTTGGACTTCCATTAATTTCAACATTTTGTATTCATTCTGTCGTGGAAATTAGATCGACTTGACTCAAATGTTTGCAAGAGCAAAGAAAAGATTTATTTCAGACCTTTGCAAAGGGACCCAAAACATTGGCAAGACGCCTCATGTAAGGGGCGTTTGATAGCTTTCACACACTCCCTTTATACAATAATTCGCTTCCCCTTATCAGCACCTGCATGACCAGAGGCCTGGAACATTCGAGTTGCTTTCCACATATGGAGTTGTTTTTCTCATTTCTTGACTGCTGCCATGGCAGTTTAACTGGCCTTGTGTAAGCCTGCTGTTAGGTCAGTTTGCTTTTACATTTTCTGTTCGTTTGCAGTACCCCTTGTTTCAGTCAGTCCCTTACTCCTTTGTTCCCCTATGCTTTTATAGATTTCACAATAAATGTTAACTTTCCTTTACACATTCCCAAGATGATTACATCACTGGCTAGGCTGGCATTCATTGCCCATTCCTAATTGCTCCTGAGAAAGTGCTGATGAGCTGTTGTAATCCACATGGTGTAGGTCTACCCAAAAAAATGTCTGACCTTCCCGCAGAATGTGGCAAGTTAGGTGGTGCAACAATCTACATTTTGCAGTACAGGATTTGTGCTGAGCATCACTGTTTGAAAGTGGGCTTATTTCAGCTAGTGACAGGCTCCTTGTTCAGTCAGAAGGGAAAGGAGGAAAGCAGCTGCCTTAGATGAGCCCTAAAGTCCAACAAAGTGAGCAACCTGATGCAGAAGGAGAGCATGTGGAGAGGAGACAGCAGCAGGGAAACAAATAGAGGGAAAGGCTGTATCTTCCTGCAGAAAATGTTTAACTAGACAAGGCAGAAATGCAGATGTTAGAACACTGGTATCTCCAAAGACTGGCTGTCAAGAGTGACCATCATGATAATCTGTGATGTACTGGCTGTTAACATTGCATCCAATTGTGTAGATGGACACATGGTAACAGAGAATAAAAACATAGAATCCCTTCAAGTTTTTTGACCCAGAGTCCCCACAGGTCTTATCTTGGGATTTGATGGAATTTCGCAGTCAGCGACCCATCACTGCATCAGGATTGTGACTGATGCTCTGTTCAGGTGTCCACATGGATTTATTTCATATACTGATGACTATGCCAATCAGGCAGAGAGAGCCAGAGGCTTCGACAGTATTTCTGATTTTGCAAGGGTGCATGGTATAAGTGCTTGTGCTTATGTGTCATTTAAAGTGTCTTCTAGCCAGGACATTTATAAACAGGAAGGGATGACATTCCCTTAAAGTACAGTTGGTGTATGTTCTTAAAGGAACACACACCAACTGTGTCCTATCTATATTTGTCTATCAGCCATGTTGCTGTGAATGGCCTATGTGGAGTCAATAACAAATGCTGTACAGGGGCACAAATCATTGAAACACAATCTCCTTTTGTACAATCTAGTCCAATTAAATCAAAATATTCCTGCTTTTGATGGGCAGGTGATAATGCACTTGCAACCAATTAGACCGCATTCTTGGAATACCAACCAACAGCAGTGAGAAATCCATTGTAAGGAGAGACATCCAGGAGCAGAACAGAAAGGCTGTGAACTAGAAATTGGTCACAGTTATCATTTAAAGGTAATCCTAGGATGGTAGTATAGTATCTGCAGCACAGTTCAATTGGTTTACGTCTATATGACACAAATGTTACCTTCCACTTAACTGACACACAGCCTGGATACTGTCCATGTCTTGTTGCATTTCGACGTGGACTACTCAATATTTGAGCAGTTGTGAATGATGTTGAACATTGAAACAACCTTTAGTGAACATCCTCTCTTCTGGCTTTATGATTGAAGGACACTCATTGATGAAACAGCTGAAAGTGATTGACCTTTGGATACTGCCTTGAGGAAATCTGCAGTAGTGTCCTCGGACCGATATGACTTACCTCCAACAGCAATCTTCTTTTCTACTCTGTATTGGTCCAACCAGTTGAGAGCCTTCCCCTAATTCCTGTGGAATCAACCTGTTCAGAATTTATTATACACCTTTGGGGCAGGTAGAACTTGAATCTGGACCAATTGTCACCACATCACTCCATTGTCAATTATCAGTATAGTGATGGAAGGTGTTGTTGATAGTGCCATTTTGCAACATATGGTCACGAATACCATACTGATTAATGTCCAGTATTATGCCCATTAGTTGATTCAGTATCTCACCCCTCGATCCAAACATGGAGCAAAGACTTGAATCCCAGCGATGAAGTCAAGACTGGAGAGTTTATTGGGCTCTGGCAGTACTGAAACAGTAACAGTGGATCTTAGCACTGTTTAAAAAGGGCGGTAGACAAAAGGTGGGGAATTATAGACCAGTTGGCTTAACTTCTATGGTGGGGAAGATGCTTGAATGTATTAGGAAGGAAGAAATAGTATGACATCTAGATAGAATTTGTCCCCTTGGGCAGACGTAGCATGGGTTCATAAAGGGCAGGTCATGCTTAACTAATCTTTTGGAACACTATGAAGACATTACAAGCACGGTACAGGGACCCAGTAGATATGGTGTATCTAGATTTCCAGAAGGCCTTCGACAAGGTGCCATACAAAAGGCTGCTGCATAAGATGAAGATACATGGTGTTACAGGTAAAGCATTAGCCTGGACAGAGGATTGGTTGACTAACAGGAAGCTAAGAGCGGGGATAAATGAGTGCTATGCTCGTTGACAATCAGTATCTAGTGCTGCAGCTCAGGGATCTGTGTTGGGACCGCAGTTTGTCCCATTTACATAGATGATTTGAAGTTGGGGACCACGTAGCGTGTGTCAAAGTTTGCAGATGATGCTAAGATGACTGGCAGAGCAAAATGTGCAGAGGACTGTGAAACTTTGCAGAGGAACATAGTTTAAGTGAGTGGGCAAAGGTCTGGCAAATGGAATACAATGTGAATAATTGTGAAGTCATCCATTTTGGTAGGAGTTACAGTAAAAAGCACAATTACTTGAATGGTCAAATGTTGCAGCATGGTACTCTGCAGAGGGACTTGGGTATCCTTGTGCATGAATCACAGAATGTTGGTCTGCAGGTACTACAGGTAATTAGAAAGATAAATGGAATTCTGTCCTTCATTGCTAAAGGGATTGAGTTTAAAAGCAGGGAGGTTATGTTGCAGCTGTACAGGGTGCGAGTGAAGCCACACCTGCAGTACTGCATGCAGTTTTGGTCTCCTTATTGGAAAAAGGATGTACTGACACAAGAGAGGATGCAGAGGAGGTTCACTAGGTTGATTATGCACGGTGGCTCAGTGGTTAACACTGCTGCCTCACAGCGCCAGGGACCTGGGTTTGATTTCCGCTTCGGGTGACTGTGTAGAGATTGCACATTCTCCCCGTGTCTGCGTTGGTTTCCTTTGGGTGCTCCAGTTTCCTCCCACAATCCAAAGATGTGCAGGTTAGGCGAATTGCCCATGCTAATTTTCCCATAGTGTTAGGTGCATTAGTCAGTGGGAGATGGGTCTGGGTGGGTTACTCTTTGGAGGGTTGGTGTAGACTTGTTGGGCCAAATGGCCTGTTTCCACACTGTAGATAATTCCAATCTAATCAAAATAAACATATAAAATTATGAAGGGAATAGATAAGATGGAAATAGAGAGGATGTTTCCACTGTCAGGTGAAACTAGGATAAGAGGGCATAGCTTCAAAATTAGGGGGAGCAGATTTTGGACTGATTTGAGAAGGAACGTCTTCACCCAGAGAGTTGAGAATCTATGGAATTCCTTACCCAGTGAAGTAATTGACGCTACTTCAGTAAATGTTGTTAATGGTAAGATAGATTTTTTTTTGAGCAATGAAGGAATTAAGGGCTACAGTGAGAGGAATTGAGACCACAAAAAAGATCAGCCTTTATCTTATTGAACCGTGGAGCAGGCTTGAAGGGCCAGATGGCCGACTATTGCTCCTAGTTCTTATGTTCTTATCCAGTCTGTAGTACCTTGTTCATCCTGTCTTCAGTGCACTGAACTTTCCAGCTGTCTTACTCCCAGAAATAAGTCTTTGCTTTATTTTCAGGGAACTGCCTCAATGGAAGAATCTATCCTAAGCTGATAACAGAAAACCAATCAATTTCTGGAGAGGCTTGCTTGCTTCCAATCACACACACATTCCTTGTGTTCTGAATTATCACTCCCTGGTGGTCTAGTGGTTAGGATTCGGCGCTCTCACCGCTGCGGCCCGGGTTCGATTCCCAGTCAGGGAACCAAGTTTTAATGGGCGGCACGGTGGCACAGTGGTTAGCACTGCTGCCTCACAGCGCCAGAGACCCGGGTTCAATTCCCGCCTCAGGCGACTGACTGTGTGGAGTTTGCACGTTCTCCCCGTGTCTGCGTGGGTTTCCTCCGGGTGCTCCGGTTTCCTCCCACAATCCAAAAGATGTGCAGGTCAGGTGAATTGGCCATGCTAAATTGCCCGTAGTGTTAGGTTAGGGGTAAATGTAGGGGTAGGGGTATGGGTGGGTTGCGCTTCGGCGGGGCGGTGTGGACTTGTTGGGCCGAAGGGCCTGTTTCCACACTGTAAGTAATCTAATCTAATTAATAACAAGCTGGAACCCACCACTACAATTAGCTTTCAATTTACTTTTTGCTGCTTTGTTTGTCCTCCCCTTGGCAACCTTGGATCACATGGTGTTTCTTGGAAGCTAATGATGTTATAATCAGGAAATCAACTAACTGTTTAGGATATTGTTCAGTTAGATCTTAAAATAGACATCACAGAAGTGACACTGGTGCCCAGAAATAACCACTTGTACTATAATTAACTACCTTGGAGATACATATTTTGTGGCCTTATTGATAGTCACCAAGCTGACAATTCAGCAATTCTGGTATTGTGTTGGAGGACACAGCACTAGATCGCTTTTAAACCCATCAAATCATTTTAAACACAAATATCTGCAACTGTGATGGCTGAGCTTGAGTGGCAACAGGCTGAGCTTTCAGTTCAGATCTTGGGTCATTTCTGTTTGTGGTGCAATGAAAACTTTCAGTCATTGTCTCATGGCTGGATTTTAGATTCTGACAGGGCCAAGGGGGCAGAATGGGAAATGTGCAATCTGCTTATTCCCACTTCAGCCATTTCTGCACAGTGAACCAAGTGTTGGCTTATCAGTTAGTGTCTGCTCAGTGGCAAGGCGAGCTGATCAGTGCTGGTTAGAAGGTTTCTGTATCCATTTGGGAATGCAATATGGTACATTCAGTGATAAAGCCAGAACAGCAAGTGCCTTGTGGGATTCTGGATTAGTGGTGCTGGAAGAGCACAGCAGTTCAGGCATCATCCAAGGAGCTTCGAAATCAACGTTTCGGGCAAAAGCCCTTCATCAGGAATAAAGGCAGTGAGCCTGAAGTGTGGAGAGATAAGCTAGAGGAGGGTGGAGGTGGGGAGAAAGTAGCATAGAGTACAATAGGTGAGTGGGGGAGGGGATGAAGGTGATAGGTCAGGGAGGAGAGGTTGGAGTGGATAGGTGGAAAAGGAGATAGGCAGGTAGGACAAGTCCAGACAAGTCATGGGGACAGTGCTGAGCTGGAAGTTTGGAACTAGGGTGAGGTGGGAGAAGGGGAAATGAGGAAACTGTTGAAGTCCACATTGATCCCCAGAGACCTAGTTTTGAATCCCGTTATGGCAGATGATGAAATTTGAATTCAATGTAAGTCTGGAATTAAGAGTTTCATGATGGCCATGAATCCATTGCTTGTCAGGAAAAACCCAACTGATGTCTTTCGGGAAGGAAATTGCCACCCATACATGGTCTGGCCTACATGTGAATCTAGACTGAAGGCAGTGTGGTTGACTCTTATTTACCCTCAGGGCAAATTAGGGATGGGCAATAAATGTTGGCCGAGCCAGTGACACCCTCATCCTGTGAATGATAAGAAAAGTCCACACACTGATGTTTAATACAGACAGTTTCATTTGTTTAACTTGTGGTATCTTATCTTGTGGTTTGGATTTAGAATATTTGACATCTTTCGAATGAGGTTTTCTCATGTGGACCCATCTTAGATTATGTCCTACATCCTATAAAATGAAGTGTGTGTGGCAAAAATATTTTTGTTTGAATTCCAAGTACCTCAGTAAAAGTTACATTGAGAGGCTTCCATAGCTCTCTGCCTTCCAAAGCCTGGTGTATAACATGTTTCACTTTTCTCTCCCCCTTGTTCCCATACTTCTGCTCAGACTTATGATCAGATGATTTAGTTTCTTCCATTATATCATCCTCTGTAATAGCTTACCCTGTCTCTGGCTCACCAGATTACAGAAGGTGTAGTAGACTATGATGATTAATGATAAAAAAATTAATTTAATGAATTTTCTAAATTCACCTGTTTAGAGATATTATTACACACCTCTGGAGCAGGTGGGACTTTAACCTGGCCCTCCCGGTCCAAGGACTCTACCTCTGCCTCACAACAGCCCCTATGAATGGTGATGTATGAGCTGGATAATACTGGAGACAGCTGCCTCCATCATCCAAGCATCACTATCTTATTTGAATGAGCCAAACAGTGGTCAGCTCAATAATGGACTTGGTCGATGTGTGGTTCACATTGTAATGCATCTTAGCCTCTGGTGACAGATTTCTCACCCAGAATCATGAAGCAATACATTCAGTAGATATTCCTTCGCTCCAAGAAACCAGCCCTCCAATTTAGATTAGATTACTTTACAGTGTGGAAACAGGCCCTTCGGGCCAACAAGTCCACACCGACCCGCCGAAGCGCAACCCACCCATACATTTGCCCCTTACCTAACACTACGGGCAATTTAGCATGGCCAATTCACCTGACCTGCACATTTTTGGACTGTGGGAGGAAACCGGAGCACCCGGAGGAAACCCACGCAGACACGGGGAGAACGTGCAAACTCCACACAGTCAGTCGCCTGAGGCGGGAACTGAACCTGGGTCTCTGGCGCTGTGAGGCAGCAGTGCTAACCACTGTGCCACTGTGCTGCCCACAAATGGTCTTGATGGATAGAACATCTGGTAGTGCCTAAAGATGTAAGAGTTATGACTACCCAAGATAGTTGGCGCACACCTGTGTGGTCCTTTGGTGTCAGTCATGCATAAGTTGAACAGTGATGGAAGAAAATATTTTCTGATTGACAAGTTAGTTAGATGGAGTCTTGAGACCCATGTGAGTGTAGCATATCAAACTTTGTTGAGGAAATCTAGCAATACATATGAAACACCTGGATTGTTCAGCTTGACTGATATTAACATCCTCAGAAGTAAATGAGATGAAGAATTAGCTTGCCCAACCATGACTACTTTTTAATGCAGTAATGAGCCAAAGCTCAAGGTTCACCTCTTGAGGCTTATGTCTGGAATGACCCTGATGCAAAGAAGTTAGTGGCCAGACATCGAGAATGGCAGGCATACATTTGCTATCATTGCAAGTTGAACTGCTCTCCTCAGCCAGCAATTCACAAAAGGAGGTCACTGTCTCCCTCAAGAGACACCATGTGTAAAGCTCTAAAAGCTAAAGCCAATAGACTGTGTAGAATAATGTTTTCTCCTACAATGGACTGGCTATTGCCATTGTCTGTCTTGTTTTGAGCACGGTGTAGCAGCAGGGCCCTCACTTAACTCGCTTGTTCCTGGACAAGCTAGCATTTTGTTTTCTCCTCATTTCCTCTTCATTGAAGACCTTCATCCACAGTGCTCATTTTTAATGAGAAGAGTGGGTTCCAGTTTCTCATCCACCAATGCAATCCAGCCACCAGGCTTCCTTTTCTCTCACTCTCTTCTACTTTGTAACGTCAGTCTATAAAAACTGAATAAAGTCTAAGAATAACATGTCTAACCCCATTTAGCAGCAGACTCTACTGCTGCAAGTATCCACAGTCTCATTTGAAGGCCTTTGTATCAACTCTTGTGCCATCTTTTTCTGGTGTGAATTGCCCCTCATGTTTTTCTCATGTGACTACTGAGAAGTGGTGGGTGATGTAAAATTGCAGTTAATTGCTTCTTTAACAAGCTCAATAGCCTGCTGAGTTCTGAGGAAGGGTGCTGCCAGACCTGCTGAGCTTTTCTGGCAATTTCTGTTTTTGTTTCAATAGCCTACTGATTGATTAATTGATTGATTAATTGTTTCTTTTTCAAAATAGTGAGTGGTTTCAAATTTCAGACATTGTGACAGAATACCATTTTACAGCAGAAGAGATTGTGGGATGAAGGGCAAGTAGGATGTGAAGAGGAATTTTGGGTGTGTGTACATATACTGTCATCTTTTACAGTTTCAGCCTTATACTTCCCAAAGCCTGGGTCTTGCCCATCCTAATCGTGATGATGATCATTGCATCTAGGGAATATAAACATGAACCTATGACTGACGCTGCCTGTTAGATCCCTATGGAATAGATTACATCTTTTCAAATTTCCACATCCTATATCAGTATCTCTAGTACAGCATCACAAAATCTTGGAAGTCTGATCCCTGCCATATTGTGCACTTTCGCAATTTTATCAAGTTTGTAGATAGATTTTTAGCATTTGCTCCAGGAAAAATCCACCACATCGTTTAGAAGTCTTTATGATATCCAGACTGACTTTAATTTTCATGAGCCCCTCAATTTTGTTTCCTTGCTTAAGCATGCAACCATGCACTTGCATGGTGTTTGTATGTTGCTTACATCAGAAGCAATGAGTACAGGTTGATTGTCATCACTTTTCCTATATCCATTTTTAAGGATTCTCAAACTTTGTGGTTTTTTTTTGGTAATACATTGATCTAGCATTCAATCCAAGATAGAAATCTAGCCTTTGTTTATCTCTCATAATTTATCTTTGCAAATATGACCTGTGATTTCCATTCCTGGTTATTAATTGAATTTTGCTCCTGATATTTTTCATGTTGTTACAAGATAAACACGCATAGTGTTCATTGCCTTCAAGTGATTTTTCTCTTTGAAACAGAAGTTTTGAATCAGCCAATAATAATTCAGCATATTGACGATGATCTGAGTACTGTTTATCTTAATTGTCATGTGGAAAATGGGGGCGCAACCGCAATTTGGTGGTTTAAAGAAGGTAATCGAATTCAAAGTAATGAAATATATAAACTGTCAGATGGCAACAGAACACTGATTGTTAACATTCAACAACAAATTAATTGCGAGCTGTATACTTGTGTGATAAGGAACGGGATCAGCCAGAAAGAGAAGTCACATTTGATCATCGTTGATGGTATGTTTTTTTTGTGATCCTAATTCATTTTAATGAACTACATGCAATAGTTCCTCAGTTTTATTTTGACGTGCGTGGCCAATTCATTTCAGTCTGTGGTGCCCTTGTTTTGTTTGTGCAGTCACATGTATATGAGGATTCTTTGAATGGACAAGTTGAGTGGACTGTGTAATGGGTACCTTCTGCGTTGATCTGCAGCTGCACATATGCAGCATAGACGGAAGATTGCTGAAGGTTGGATTTTAAGACCAATGCAAATCAGTAGTGCTTACACCAAATCCTCATTGTCCATGGGGTACAAGGTCACAAAAGTCCGATGGATAACAAAAAAATGCAAATGCCCCTCCTTTTTGTCGAGTACAAAGAACCCCACAATCAAATCAGATCAGTCAGTGGGTAAAAGAAATGGGATCTGGGGTTACCCTCTTGATTACACTCATCCGCTGGTACCAAATACAGGGAGTAAGTGTATGTTTCTGAAGGGTTAAGTCTACTTTTGTAGATTCATGTTTGTTTCAAAATTGAGCCAGCATAACTGAAAAAAAGAGCAGAGGCCATTATGTCTGGAGATATAATCGACTTAACATGAGAAGTGTTGTAGCAGCCATTAATCTCTTATTTTGCAAGTCACATTAGGTTATAGTCTATGAATAAAATGTTGTGCTTCGAGCCTTATATTTTGACCAATCAAATTGCATCTACAAGTCAATGTCTGGCACTTGCCTTTAAAATAAGAATAG
The DNA here is from genome assembly GCF_004010195.1 of Chiloscyllium plagiosum. Lineage (NCBI taxonomy): Eukaryota > Metazoa > Chordata > Chondrichthyes > Orectolobiformes > Hemiscylliidae > Chiloscyllium > Chiloscyllium plagiosum. Next base: position 15,559,558 of record NC_057738.1, on the reverse strand, counting down.
GTCAGGGTCTAGGCTATCTCTTTGACATGCTTTGAGGGCTCTTGGTCTGGTCCATAACATTTTGCTTGCATTGAACTCCATTTCCACAGCTTTTACAATTCATTTAGTCTGTCAATATCCCTTTGTTATTTTATGCTATCATCTATACTGCCTACAATGCTGTCTGACTTTGATGACACAGATTTGGATATATGACTTTCTATGCCATTATCTAAATCATTTCATAAATATGTGAATAATTGAAGCCCAACACACAACCTGTGGGACACCACTGGTCATGCTTTGCCTAGTTGAGTACTTACCCTTTTATTCTGCCTTATCACCTGCTACTCAACTAATTTTTCAGCTATGTCCATAATTTTCACTCAACTCCATGGACTTCGTTAACTGTCTCTTACGTGGAAATCTATCAAATGCTTTCTGGAAGTCCATATAAACAATATCCATAGACATTCTCCTGTTCAATCCCTGAGGCACACCTTCAAAAAATATTCAGTGAGGTTTGTCAGGCATCATTTACCTGTCATGAATCCATGTGTTCTCTCGATGATCAACTGAAAATTTGAGGTGTTCAGTTATCTCATCCTTGATTTTCTCACCACAGATATTAGAGTAACTTGGTTCTCCTCTTTTGCCTTTCTTAAAAAATGGAGTAATGTGTGCAATTTTCTAAGCCAGAGGAATGACTCCTGTATCTGGTGAACGCTGAACGATTATAGTTAGAATGTCTACAATGTGAACCCCTACTTCCTTTAACAGCTTTGAATGGAAACTGTCAGGTCCCAGGGATTGGTCACTCTTTAATTTCATTAATTTCCTCATTCCCTTCTTTTACTTATTCAACCGTTGTTCCCAATCCAATATTAATTTCCTTGGAACATTTTCTTCTGTAAATACTGAGGCAAAGTAATTTAACATGTCTGCCATTTCTTCATTAAAAATAGACAGGCAGAAGGCTGGAAGAACATAGCAAGCCAGGCAGCATCAGGAGGTGGAGAAGCCAATGTTTCGATATAACCCACCTTCAGGGCTCTCACATTATTCCGCTTTCAGTCTTTAGTAGGCCAACATTGCTTATAATCCTTCTTCATCTTTTTTAACATCTGATCTGTAAAAATAGTCTGTAGAACATCACAGCTGTAACTATACAACAAAAGTTTTCCATTACAGCCTCTAAATTTTGCCACACTGCTGAAATGACTCTGAGAAAGTGAAGATTGCACATGCTGGAGAATCAGAGTCAAAAATGGTGGCATTGGAAAAGCGCAGCAGGTCAGGCAGCATCCAAGGTGCAGGAGAGTTGATGTTTTGGGCATAAGCCCTTCATCAGGAGTGCTTACCCCAAAACGTCGAGTCTCCTGCTCCAAGAATTCTGCCTAACCTGCTGTGCTTTTCCAGCACCATCCTTTTTGACTCTGAAATGACTCTTTACTGATCAGAATACCTAGGCCATTTTGTTTTCCTTCAACCACACAAAATAGTCCCTCCATTATACTTGTACCTTCACAGGAGATTAGTTCCTTCCATCTATGCTTAAAGAATGCAGAATATCCACACGTACCCAGAACAACACAATGTTGAAAATTCAATTGTAACCAGATCAAATCCTAAAAAAAAACAACAAAAGGGTAGGAAGAATATTTCAAGTGAAAAACTGGTTTGAGGAATCTCAGGTAGTTTCTGCAGATTTGTTTGTAACCTATAATTTCCATGATTTATATTGAAACTGACTAATTTTTGGTTTCCTGTTTCAGAGTTCGTTTTACTCCATGAAGACTCTCTCATGGCATCTGTTATGGCTGTGGTTAGCACAACAACAACTTTCATTGCAGAAAATTTCTTAGTCTTTTTTGCCTTGCGGAAATACAGAGGTAATAAATGCACCTTCTCTGGATTCTATGATATGACAATTTTGTGCACTTAACAATATTCTTAAACTCTTTGATTTTTCAATAATCTGAAATGTATCCCATCCACTTGTATTTCTAGTTCACAAGCGTCACACACAGCTTACTGCTGTTTTTATGTTGTTCCAAATGCTCACCTTTATCATTCTGTCGATTGCAGCCCTCTTCTGTATCGTAGATCCAGGTAGGTTTTTTGCTCTTATGTTTACACAGCAGCCCACGTTTCTGATACAAACAAAAGTTTGGAGGCTGGGTGAGACTGCAACCTAAGTCTTTGCAGTCCCGACAATTGTAAAGAAAAGTTTAACAATTTGTAGCTTTATAGTATCTTATAAGGTCATCAAGACATCAAAAACATGTGATGTAGCCTCTGAATATATGCAGAAGTTGCGGCAAACAGAAAAATGTGTGAATGATGTTGTCGTCTGTTTTAATCTCAGTTGAAAGAAGAATCTTTAATGGGAGAAACAAACACAGAAAATGCTAAAGAAACTCAATAAGTCTGGCAGCATCTGTCAAGAAGGAAATAAACTTAATGTTTCAAGTCCAGTATGACCTCTCTTCAGATTTGCCCAGTTTAGCAAATCTAATGGTATCTGGCATAATCTAACAGCAGGAAAGCACACCCATTGGTCATGGTGAAGCCCAAGCAGCAAGATGCTGAAGAGGCAAGTCACCGTGAATGATGTCCATTACACAAAAAATGTAAATCTCCCCTTTGGAGCAAAAATCTAGTTAATTATAATGATTTCCATCAACACTAATCTTCCTAACACATTCTAGGTCAATATAGGTCAGAGATCTAGTAAGACACCTACTTTATTATGTCACAACACACAATATATTATCCACTAATTGTGGAATTATACGTGATTGGTATTAGAAATGTTATATAGACCTTATTAACGATGGTCTTTTGCACTTTTGCTGTAGTTTGATTTCCTCGGAATGTAATTTTTTTATCAGTACCATTCATTTATAGTAAGTCATCAAGTCATGGAGATGTACAGCATGGATACAGATCCTTCGGTCCACTCCTCCATGCTGACCAGATATCCTAAATTAATCTAGTTCCATTTGCCAGCACTTGGCCCATCGCCTTCTAAACTTTTCTATTCATGTATCCATCCAGATGCCTTTTAAATGTTGTAATTATACCACCCTCCTTCACTTCCTCTGGCAGCTTATTCCATATATGCACCACCCTTTTCGTGAAAAAGTTGCCTCTTTGGTCCCTTTTTAAATCTTTCCCCTCTCACCCTAAACCTATGTCCTCTACTTCTGGACTCCCCCAACTGAGGGAGAATACCTTAATTATTTACCCTATCCAAGCCCCTCAAGATTTTATATACCTGTAGAAAGTCACCCCTCAGCCTCCGACACTCCAGAGAAAACAGCCCCAACCTATGCAGCCTCTCTGTATTGCAGAAATCCTCCAACCTTGGCAAAAACCTTGTAAATCTTTTCTGGACCTTTTCAAGTTTCACAACATCCTTCCTATAGGGAGGAAACTAAATTGCGCACAATATACCAAAAGTGGCCTACCAATGTATAGTAGCAACATGACCTCCCAACTCCTATGCTCAGTGCTCTCACCAGTAAAGAAAAGCATACGATACACCCTCTTCACTATCCTGTCTACCCGTGACTCCACTTTCAAGCAAATATGAACCTGCACTTCAGCAACACTCTGCAGTGCTTTAGTTTACAGAACATCTGACATGTCAGCAGGATGTGTCAAAGTGCTTTAGAGCCAATTGGTTACTTTTTTAGTATAGTTACTGTTGTTGCGTAGTCAAAAACATCACCCAATTTATTGGATCCTTTATTTCCAGCAAAAGATGCAGATTGTCATCAGTTTTATACTTCTGAAAGTCAATGTATAGAGTAACCCCTGAAGCATAACTCTGGATTGTATGTTCAGGTTCTGGAAATGGGGAATGCACAAACCTGTGACTGTGAAGAAATTAAAGGCTCACATTAATCTGAAGGTTTCCATTATCCATTCTTAATTTTACCTGTTCCTTATTTTGCCAATTTCCAGTGTACCCTATTGGATACAGAATTGTTGAAGGAATTGGATTTGCATTTGTTTGTGCAACAAGCATTTATTTGCTCTTCCATTTTCTGAAACCTGAAAAATTTATAAGAAGATCATTTTTGATGAAGAAGGGTAAGTTTGAGCAGTAATACTTTATTTGTGACTATTTTTCCAATATTTTCCCTCTCTCCCTAACTCATATTCTGTTCCTGAAATATTGGAAAAAGCAACCTTTCCATTCAGTGGTACTCCAGATATATGAGCCAGTCATTTATAATCAAATAATTTGGTCTGAGTCCTCATTGCAGACAATAATGATCCATGAGTCAAATGTTTGAAAGTGATTACAGCTGAGTAAATTTGTATTTGCTGGCCTCAAATGTATTGTCTTACAGGTTATGATAGATCAAACCTTGCTACTATTTTCAAATGTTTCCCAAGAGCTCTCTTCATCCCACCTATTCAACTGACTTGGTACCCTCCCTTCTGATGCCATCTCTTCCATGGAGACCAGTTGTGGGGTACACACAAGGGATGCTTAATTAGAGGAGAGGGGAGGTGAAAAACAAAAAGCCAAAAATGTAATCCCATGAACGTAGGGAATTAAGGTTATAAGTATGTAATAAAATACAGAAGCTCACAACTTGCAAGGCTCCTTCAATAAACACCTTTCAATTCTGAGATCTCTACCACCTTGAAAGCCAAAGGTAATAGATAACTGCGAATACCACCACTTGTATGTTCCTCTCCAACTACAATCCACGCAGATTTGAAACTCTATTGCTGTACCTTTATTGTTGCTGTGTCAAACATCCCTTATCTAGTTGGGCATTGAGATCCTGGAGTTCAGGGAGAAAATAACCCAGGATGGCAGAGAAGACCTGCATCACTCCCACCACCTGTAGCTTGTCATTCACAACAAGGAATTCGACAGGGTTTTGGCAGAAGACCCCACAGCCCAGGGCACTTTATCCCCAACATCCCGCCTATGAAAACTGAAAATCCTATATAAAAGGTAAAATGAAGATAAAGGATCCATCTACCCCACAATATATGATTCAGAATCACAATGTTGCAGGTCATCTCACCCTTAAAATCTCCAACAAATCCCATTTCCATGCTGGGACTTGAGGACATCCGATATTCAAGGCTGCCCTTGAACATTGCTGGAAACGTTCTGGCCTGAAGCTGTTTTCCATCCTGCTAGTCATGTGATTTCCCAAACCCACTTACCTCACTGCCTCCTTCCTTTATCATAAACCTCTGTGGCTCCCATGCTGAGTAAACTAGAATCAACTTTTTCAAGGCAACCTTTGGTTTGTTCATCCCCTCACCTGAGTAGGGCTCAAGATGAGAGTTGCTGGCATATAAGGAAAGAGAGAAAGGTTGGGCAGTTGAGGAGAGAGGTATGTTGAGAGGATTAAGGAGGAGTGAGAGGGGATTGGGATTTGAAGGCGAAAGAGAGGCTGGTTGAAAAAGAACAAGAAACTGTGTGCAGAGAGTAAGTGGGGAGATAGAGAGCAGAGAGGGAGGTGAGAAATAATGGAGAATTGTTTTGGGGAGAATGAATGGTTAAGGGAGGAAATAGGCACTGGGTGGAGACATTAAGGGAGAGTAGGGGGAGGAATATAATAGATTGTAAAAATTAATTATAGTATCTCTAACTAATTTATCCAGTATTAATAAACAATAACAATCCCTGTAATTATTTGTTTAAAATAATCAGACACTTCATGCAGGTCTTAGAAAGAGTTCTAAGATTTGTTTTCTTGAACTAAGGAGTTTTTTTCCTTCATAGCTTCCAAGCTGAGGAATTCCTTTGTGCTTTTGTTTCAAGCTTCATTTCTTGTTAGGTGCTTTCTGATGATTACATGCCCTGCTATTCCATGACCTGTCACAGATAAGAAATATGGACATTTAATCACTAGGCACAGTGGCTCAGTGGTTAGCAATGCTGCCTCACAGCACCAGGGACCTGAGTTCGATTCCAGCCTTGGGCGACTGTCTGTGTGGAGTTTGCACATTTTCCCTGTGTCGATGTGGGTTTCCTCCAGGTGCTCCAGTTTCCTCCTACAATCCAAAAATACATAGGTTAGGTGAATCGGCGATGCTAAATTGTCCATAGTTGTGTAAGTTAGGTGTATTAGTCAGAGGTAAACATAGAGGAGTAGAGTTGGGGAATGGGTCTGGGTGGGTTATTCTTCAGGGGGTCAGTGTGAACTTGTTGGGCTGAAGGGCCTATTTCCACACTTTTATAATACTCACCTATGACGACTATCTAAGATTAAAAAAAAATTACATCAGCTTTCAATGAAAAAGTTAACAGGCATAACAAGCTCATTCTCTAACATTTGGCAAAATGGATTATTAAACACTAACATTTAAACATAAGCTATTACCCCCCTTTCAATCCAAATATGGGCATGCTTATTGACAAATAAGAATGGACAAGACAGATAAGACAAATAGATTTTCAGGAATATCTGGGTAGAAAATATAGTCAAAAAGGAACAAAGTCTGTGAATCAAAAATGTAACCTATGGGGAGTGAGGGAAATAGGTGACTATCTCACAGTTCTTTTTAGTTTTTGGTGGTACTTTCATGTTGTCATCAACTATGGTGATCTTCAATGTAGCCAGTTAATTAGACCTAGGTCTTGGACTGAGTTAGAAGTTTTCATTTTTTTCTTTTATTTCTCTTCCAGTCACCAGAGAGAAAGTACACAGTTCCACTTTTCCTTAGAGTTGTTAAAAAAAATCTTCTTTTTTTCTTGAAGCATAGCAATTCAAACTTCAACCTTGCAGTTTATCTTTCAAATAAACGATAAATGTACTTCTTGCGCACTGCTGAAAGTTGTAAATACAAGTAAATGTTTGCAGTTAATGTGGTTTGAAAACTGAGAGATGTAATTTCAAGGTCATCGATTTCAGTAGCTCACTATAAGATGTCAAGCAATGACTGAATGAACACTTTGGAATGCAGATGGTTGTAAATCAGTGCAAACAAACACTGTACGTAGAATTATGTCAACATTTTCTGCAGGGAGTTTGGGATTGAGCAGAGGTTGACTATATTTGCATTCTGAAGAAATGTATGCCTGTAGTGGAGTGAAATTTATGCATAAAGGTTTAAAAATGCCAGTCCTCTGAAGTTTTGCTGCTGTTCAGCTGACGAATGTAGGACTGGATGACATCACCTGTTGTGAAGCTACCTATAATGCACCAATATCTGCAGTGATTGGAACAAGGTCAGTCAGGTGGACCTCAGAATGAGTTCCCTGACTTGTCCAGGTTAACAGCCCCAAATAGGGCGCCCTGGCTGACAGATATAAACAAGAGTATCAGGGATTCTGTTCACTCTAGGAACTGGTTCTGAGCTAGCTGGGTCAGTCATGTATAGTTGGTTTGGCTATAACACGTGTTTCTTCAACATAAATTAGCTTTAATTAGATTGAAAAATGTAGCCCGTTATTTGCAGAACATGCAAATCCTTTCTGTATTGGCTATAATGTGATTCTAGTCCCATTAGTTTGAATGGCATGGATATTGCACAATTTTCTTATAGAGCAAGATCGCATGAGAATTGAAATATCACATTACTATCAGAACTGACTACTATGCACATGTCAATAAAGGGTGACTTGATTATGGGATACTGGCCTTTGGCGGCGAGAGAAAAACATGCCTATGAAAAGATTCACTCACAACAGTTGTCTTTGAGTTGGGTAAGCATTTCTGGCATCATGCAGCAATTTGGGAAGTTTAACATATTTGATCCTGCCATTGAATACTCTGACCAGTATGTTTAAAGAATGGGTCATTTCTGGGCAAATGACATTGCGACAAACTTAAAGGGTATTTTTTCTGACATCTTGTGGACCCGCAGTTTTGGTTAGTTATTAGGAGCCTAATTTTCACGGAAGTACCAGATACTCGAGTTGGTGGATTTAAGGAATGTTGTGCCCCCAAACCACCTCTAATTCTGAGATGCTATCAGTTTTACTCTCCAGTTCAAGAACGGGGTGAATCCCTACTGGGACTTTTCACGAGGTTAAGACAATTGGCAGAAGCATGTGACTTTGGTTTACCCAAAGTGAAATATGAGAGACCATTTGACAAATGGGATTAATAATGTAACCATGCAAAAATACCTCCAAGCTGAAGCTCAACTGAACCTCAAACAGGTAAAAACAATGACTGCAGATGCTGGAAACCAGATTCTGGATTAGTGGTGCTGGAAGAGCACAGCAGTTCAGGCCGCATCCAAGGGGCGTCAAAATCGACGTTTCTGGCAAAAGCCCTTCATCAGGAATAAAGGCAGTGAGCCTGAAGCGTGGAGAGATAAGCTAGAGGAGGGTGGGTGTGGGGAGAAAGTAGCATAGAGTACAATGGGTGAGCGGGGGAGGGGATGAAGGTGATAGGTCAGGGAGGAGAGGGTGGAGTGGATAGGTGGAAAAGGAGATAGGCAGGTAGGACAAGTCC
>NC_057738.1:15545554-15548614 GCF_004010195.1 Chiloscyllium plagiosum | reverse complement strand
GGAGTGGATAGGTGGAAAAGGAGATAGGCAGGTAGGACAAGTACGGACAAGTCATGGGGAGAATGCTGAGCTGGAAGTTTGGAACTAGGGTGAGGTGGGGGAAGGGGAAATGAGGAAACTGTTGAAACAGGCAATACAACTGGCTTTTTGTAATTGGAAAATGCAGCAAATGGAGTTCGAGTTGCAGGGTATTCCGGTGGATGTGGACATCCTTGTCAGTTCAACTGAGTTTCGTGAACACCACTTGAGTAAAGGCAATTGCGTAGCCTCCCTCAGGACATAGCCTGAACAGAGACACTCTAGGTCAGCCCAGAGCAAAACCTCAAAACAAAGCCAAGCCTTGGGCAAACAGTTAAAATTTTCTTCAGAATCTGGACCAGCAAGCCACTGTAATTGCTGTCAGCATGCAGACTTGAAACAGCAGAAGAGTCCCTCGAGACCTGAATACAGTAAGAGAACTCAAAGGCCAGTACCCAGGAGAGTACACATCCTGGAAAGTCCACCTACAGCTGGGTTTTGAACAGTTAAATTGCGTAGCAACATCCAAATCAGAATCAATCAAAATAAGTGTCTGGTTAAATGCTTACCCAGTTCTGATGGTGGATGATATTGGCATGGCTGTATCAATGATTGTGAAACCAGTCTTTACCAAAATTTACTCTGAACTCCAACCCCTAAGTTTGTGCAAGACCTTGGCCAGGCTGAGAACCTATATTAGTGAACTTTTACTGACCTGTCCTATCTGCTCCACCCTCCTCGCTGACCTATCACCTTTATCCCCATCTCCATCCACCTATTGCACTCTTAGCTACCTTCCCCCCCAGCCCCATTTCCCCCCCTCCCATTTATCTCTCTACCCAGGAGGCTCACAGCCTCATGCCTGATGAAGGTCTCCTGCACGAAACGTTGATTTTGCTGCTTGTCGGATGCTGCCTGACCTGCTGTGCTTTTCCAATACTACTCTAATCTTTGAGGGGCTCTATCTCTCCTTAGTTACTCTTTGTCCTTAATATATTTATAAAAACCATTTGGAATCTTCTTAACCCTTTTTGCCAAAGCTATCTCATGTCCCATTTTTGCCTTCCTGATTTCCCCCTTAAGTATACTCATACTGGCTTTATATCCTTCTGAGGATTCACTCGATCTCTCCTCTCTATACCCGTCATATGCGTCCTTCTTTTTCTTAACCATAACCTCAACTTCTCTAGTCACCCTTACAGGGATATACTACCTCTGGACTCTTGTTATCTCATTTTTGAAGACCTCATTTTCCAGTTGTCCCTTTATCTGCGAACATCTACCCCCAGTCAGCTTTTGAAAGATCTTGCCTAATACCATCAAAATTGGCCTTCCTCCAATTTAGAACTTCAACTTTTAGATCCTGTCTATCCATTTTCACCACTATTTTGAAGCTAATAGAAGTATGGTCGCGGGCCCCGAAGTGCTTCCCCACTGATACCTCAGTCACCTGCCCTGTCTTATTTCTCAAGAGTAGCCCATGTTTTGGGCCTTCTCCAGTAGAGACGTCCTACAGTCAGATTATCGAAAGCTGCAAGAACCCAAGAGTGATAATGAAAAGAGATTTCAATTATCTTATTATAGACTAGGAGAGTAACATCATAAAGGCATAGAGGAGAGTGAAATGTGTTTAAGGGAACTTTCCAGTGCCTTGCTACCTTTACAAAGAAGGAACCAGTGTCAGATCTAATTCTGGATAATAAAATGTGATAATTGGAGCATGCCTCAGTGGGGCAGCTTTCATGATCCATTGATCTTAATGTCACCAGCTTTAGAATAGTTGTATAAAGCACACCTTAAGTGTAAGATGACTAACTTCACTGAATTAAAATTGGATATTGTCCAAGTGGAATAGAATAAATATTGCCAGGCAAGACATTAATGGAACAATGAAAGGCTTCAAAGAACAGGAAATTATATCACCACAGGAAATGACATCACCAACCCAAGGAAACCTAAGCACATAAATAGAAAGTGGGCCGTGCCACTAGTGCTTCATCCGGCAGCTCACTGATGATGTTACTTAGAATGGTAACGAAACGTCTGAGCCTTGCTGCTCAGTGAGCAAACCTACATCCAGGCTTCAGAGTCCTGGTTAGACCACACTGGGAATATTGTGTTCAGTTCCGGCTGTCTCAGTATAGGAGCAAAGTGGAAGCTTTAGAGAAGGTGCAGAGGAGGTTTACCAGGATGCTGCCTAGACTGGAGGGTATATTTTATGAAGAAAGATTGAAGGAGCGAGGGCTTTTCTCATTGAAGCAAAGAAGGATGAGAAGTAACTTGATAGAGGTATACAATATGTTGAGAGGCATAGATAGAGTGGATAGACAGACTTTTTCCCATGATGGAAATGTCTATCAGGAAGGGGCATAATTTTAAGGTAATTGGCGGAAGATTTAGGGGAGATTAGATTCCTTCGTGTGGAAACAGGCCCTTCAGCCCAACAAGTCCACACCGACCCTCCAAAGAACAACCCATTCCCCTACATTCACCCCTGACTAATTCACCTAACACTATGGGCAATTTAGCATGGCCAATTCACCTAACCTGCAGATCTTTGGACGATGAGAGGAAACCGGAGCACCTGGAGGAAACCCATGTGGATATGGGGAGAATGTGCAAACTCTACACAGATAGTTGCCCTAAACGGGAATTGAACCTGGGTCCCTGGCGGTGTGAGACAGCAGTGCTAACTGCTGAGCCACTGTGCAGCCCCGTCAGAGGTAGGTTCTTTCCTCAGGTTGTGGTGGGCGTGTGTAATGCACTGCCAGCAGAGATAATAGAGTAAGATATATTAGGGACATTTAACTAAAGAAATTGAGGGTTTGGTTAAGAAAAAGAAGGAACCAGAGGGGTGACCTTACAGAGGTTTATAACATTGAGGGGCATAGATAGGGAAAATAGGCAAAGTCTTTTCCCTGGGGTCGGGGTGTCCAGAACTAGAGGGCATAGGTTTAGGGTGAGAGGGGAAAGATATAAAAGAGACCTAAGGGGCAAAGTTTTCACGCAGAGGGTGGTATGTGTATGGAATGAGCTGCCAGA
>NC_057738.1:15527059-15545054 GCF_004010195.1 Chiloscyllium plagiosum | reverse complement strand
TTTCCCCGAGGAGCTGGGCGTCCCAGTGTCGGGAGAGGAGCGGGGCCCCGAGCCTTGCTGCCCGACGACCCGGGGCATTCTGGGAAGGGGTGCACTGAGGAAGGTACTGCCGGTGACCTTGGGGGTGGGGTTGCGGGGGGTTTGAGGCTAGTTGGCGTTGGCGGTGGCAGTGGCGGTGCCGGACCAGCCCCCACTCTCACGGTGGGGGAGGGGTCGGTGACCAAGGGCGACCTCCTGGAGGAGGGTGTGGGATCGGTGGTGGACACTGGGGATGACGCAGAGTCTGTCTCCAGCAACATATTTGAGTCTCAGGTGCCCCCCACCGATCTGCCCCTCATCCCCCTTGAGGAACTCCGGGAGTTTGTCAAGGAAACTCTGCGTCACCGGGATAGAGCCCAACTGGCGCTCAACACCTGGAGCTCCTTTGAAAGAGTTGACTGGTCGGCCCACACTGCTCTCCAGGCTCTTGGGCTCGACGCTAATGAGCGAAAGCGAGTCAAGGACTTCCTGGGGGCACTCCTGGTGAGGGCGAGGGACTTCTGTGCTCCTCCCTTGTCCTCCCAGTAAATGTACATAGTTTTTAACTGTACTGGTGGTGGTTGCACAATACTTCCGACATGAAGACAACTATAGGCAGCCTCAACATCAACGGCAGCAGGGAGTCACAGCGCAGATTCCTGACCCCCTCGGTCCTCCGGGACAGGAGGTATGCGGTGTGCTTCCCGCAAGAAACCCACACCATCCCAGGAGACAAAGCCACCTGGCTCCTGGAGTGGCAAGGGGGGGGGGGTCTACATGAGTCACCTCACCCGCAGATCTGGCGGGGTGGCTATCTTGTTGGAGATCTTGAGGGTCAGGGAGCCTGACGGTTCGGCTGGAAGGCGCAGTGCTTCACTTGGTGAATGTCTATGCTCCCCTGGCCAGGCCGAGGCAAGCAAGCTACTTCGGCGAAGTGTCCACTCATCTCGCCTCCATCGACGAGAGCCAGTGCGGCGTCCTCGGGGGAGATTTTAACTGCGTCCTCGAGGACAGTAACCACGGCGGTGCCTGCAACGGTTGGGCGTCGGGGAGGAGGTTGGGGGACTTGGTCAAGTCCTTCGACCTGATGGACATCTGGCAGAATCCCCATCTCGACTCCATCGCCTTCATCTTCGTGAGGCCTGGGTCGGAGTGTCCAGAATCGACCGCCTGTACGTTTCGCGGACGTACGCCTCCTGTTTTCCGAGGGCCTCCATGCGGCAGGTGTCGTGCACGGACCATCACCTGATGTGGGCGGAACTCCTTCCGTTCGGCGCCAGGCTCGGCTCCGCGTACTGGCACTTTAACAACCTGCTGCTGAAGGTTCCGGGACTCGTTTCGTCGTTTCTGGGCCGGCTGGAGAAGGAAGCGGGGAAGCTTCCCCTCCCTGAGGCTATGGTGGGACGTGGGCAAGGCTCACGTCCGCGTCTTCTGTCAGGAGTACGCGAGGGGGTCGACGAAGAGGCGGAAACCCAGGATCGGGGAGTTGGAGAGGGAGTTGCTCGACCTGGAGCCACGCCTCGGTCAGCCCGACGCGGACCCGGCCCTGCGCGGGGCGTACGAGAATCAGGGCCCACGTCCGAAACTATTGTACAGCTCTGTTCTCTCCGGATCCGTCCAGCGAGGATGCTCGCAGAGTTCTGTGGGAGGACCTGCCGCACCTCAGCCTGGAGAACGCCGGAAGGCTCGACGCTCCCGTCACCTTAGAGGAGCTGACCGGCGCCCTCGACCGGCTCTCAAGGGGCAAGTCCCCGGGGCTGGACAGGCTGACTGGAGTTCTTCAGGGCATTCTGGGAAGTCCTGAGGAGCAACTACGCACAGGAGCTTGGGGAGTGTCTAAAAAATCTTCGCCAAGGTGTTGACTTCTCTCCTGGCTTCCGTGCTGGCCCACATGATTCACTCGGACCAGTCCTACACTGTCCCGGGCTGGAACATACAGGACAACATCCACCAGATCTGGGACCTGATCCATTTCTGTCGACGGGCTGGTCTGCCGAGCGCCTTCCTGTCTCTCGACCAGGAGAAGGCGTTCGACAGGGTCAATCACGAGTACCTGCTCGGGACTCTGCGGGCATTTGGGTTCAGGATGCAGTTCGTCGCCCGGATCCAACTTTTGTACGCCGCCGCAGAGTGTCTGGTTAAAGTTAACAGGTCCCTGATGGCACCCCTTCGCTTCGGGAGAGGATTACATCAAGGCTGCCCCCTGTCCGGCCAGCTGTATTCCCTGTGCGTGGAGCCTTTCCTGCGCCTCTTGCGGAGGAGATTGTTGGGGCTGGTTCTGCGTGTCATGGGCACGGGGGTGGTCCTCAGGGCCTATGCCGACGACGTGCTCCTCACTTTCACCGACCCGGCTGACCTGGGGAGGATGCGCGAGTTGCCAGGCCGTGTACTCGGCAGCGTCTTCCGCCAGGATCAACTGGGCCAAATGTTCCGGACTACCGGTTGGTCCGTGGCGGGTGGTCTCTCTGCTGGAGGAGTTACGGGGGGGTTCAGCTGGAGTACTCCACATCTCCTCTACCTGGAGGTCTACCTCAGCCCAGCTGAGGAATCCTGGCCAGCGAACTGGCAGGACCTAGCCAAAGTCTCGGCTTGCCTAGGCTGCTGGACAGGACTGCTCAGAGTGCTATCTTACAGGAGCCGAATGCTGGTCATAAACCAGCTGGTGGCCGCCATGCTGTGGTACCGGCTGGTCACTTTGGTCCCTCCTCCTAGCTTTGTCGCTGACATCCAGAGAATGTTAGTCGACTTCTTCTTCTGGGACAAAAAGATGCACTGGGTCGCTGCGCAGGTCCTGAGTCTCCCCAGGGCGGCCAGTCGCTGGTGTGCGTTTGCACCCAGGTCTTGACGTTCCGCCTTCAGACCTTGCAGCGATACCTTTACGTCGAGCCTCCTCCTGGGTGGTGCGCCCTGGGGATGTATTTTTTCCGCCAGGTGCGTAACCTCAACTACGACACGCAGCTCCTGTTCGTCGACCGTGACGGTTTGGAGGTTGCCCTCAAGATGCTGCCTGTCTTTTACCAGGACCTGATCACTGTCTGGAACATGGTCGAATTGTGTTGCGCTTACCCTCCGGCAGGAGTAGCCGCTGTCATCATGGAGCCGTTGCTCAGGAATCCGCACCTCTGTACTCGCGGATTCGAGTGGTTGTCTGAGGGCAGGGCCATGGCAGCGAGGGTGACCAGGGTCGGGGACATGCTGGGTGGTGGGGCCTGGGCTGGACGCTGCCGCAGTACATAGCGAGCAGGGCAGCGGTAGACATCCGGTACGTGGCCACCGTCATCCGACGCCTTAAAACGGCGGTGCTCGGACCCATCGTAGTGCACCAGTTGGAGCATGCTCAGGTGTGCGGTGGGATCCCGTCCGCGCTCACCCCAGCCCGGATGGAATTTCACATTGGCCCCAAGGTCCCGTACTTCCCGCGGGAGCCTGTGCCCCACAACGTGAGTCGCCTCCGGAATTTTAGTTTTGTTCCTTTTTAAGGACATAAAAAGGCGGGCCCTGTATCGACTGCTGCTGCACACCGTCCACCTCTTCTCCCGCCTCCACCGCCCGGACACGCCTTGGCGTGCCCATTTGCCACCGGGCGGTGGGGATCCCCAGTGGAGGACTCTCTACGCGGGAATCCTCCCCCCTTTCTCTCGGGGATCTGGGGTGGAGGGGGCACTGCATGCATCGGACCCCTGTAACCACAGATTGCAGTGGTTCATGGACTCCCAGCCCAACTGCTTGTTCTGTAGTGCTGTGGATGTATATGTTGGGTGTGGATGTTTGCACTCCCTTTTTGATTTTCACAAAAACCTCCTCCTCTGCTTTTGGTTGCACTTCAGTCCCACGCTCGTGATCTTCGGGCACCAAGTACAGAGGAGGAGAGAGGGCAGGTCTGAAGACCTTCACGTGGGTCTGCTCCTGGTCCTGGCCAAACTGGCCATAAATAGGTCCAGGCAGCGGGCCGTGGAGGGGGTTATTAGGGCCGACTGCCTGCCCCTCTTCCGCAGTTACGTTAGAGTCCGTGTGTCTCTGGAAAAGGAGCACACGGTGTCCATCGACACCCTGGAATTATTCAGGGAGAGGTCGGCGCCATAGGGAGTGGAGTGCATTATTTCCCCCTCCAACTCTATTTTGATTTAATCCCTGCCCTCCCCTCAATGAGATGCTCAGAGACTGTTTGGTATTTGGGATTAATGAAGTAACTATGCAAAAGTGCTTGCTCGCTGAAACCCAACCGGACTTCAAACAGGCACTCCAACTGGCTTTATCATTAGAACATGTGGCGAGTGGAGCATATGAGTTGCAAGGTGTTTCGATGTCAGTGGACACCCTTGCCAGTCTGATTGAGCTTCGGCAACACTGCTTGAGTGAAAGCAATTGCTTAGTCTCACTCAGGATATATCCTGAACAGAGGGACTCTAGGTGAGCCCACAGAAAAAACCCCAAAACAATGCCAAGCTTTGACCAAATAGTTAAAATTCTCTTCAGGGGGGCATTCAAGATGGCAGCGATCTAGGAAGATCACGTTGAAGAGCTCCGCAGGACGAAGTCCTAACCTGCCCTACTCGGACCACTGATATCCTGGGACTCTGGAAAGGTCGTGGATACCCAGGAGACTGTCAGAGAGCAACTTACTTTGGTTTTTGTCATTCAGGCATGCTGAACAAGGGAGGAGGTACATCTGAGGCCGGGCCCATGGCCCAGCCTGCAGGATCTTCAGACTTGATTTCTTACCAGGTTCTGGTGAAGGAGAACACAAAATTTCACAAGATGCTGGTAACCAGAAAGGGGAGAAGGTGGCTCCAATCTCTATCATGCTGCAGAAGCATGAACGGCAGCTGGAAGACCTGGAGAAAAAGATGGATGAGGCAGAACACAATGTCACAGTGGTGGAAGCTGATACCGGTTCCTCCAAGGATAGCATCCAGGCCCTGGTTGATGACCTTGAGAACAGGGGCAGTAGAACAAATATACGGATCATTGGTCTACCAGGTGGTAAGGAAGGTGAGTGGCTGGTCGAATTTATTGAGGACTAGTTGCCTAAATTCCTTAACTTGGAGACTGGAATGAGAAGCTTGAAGATTGAGAGGGCTCACTGGGCCACGGTGCGGAGGTCAGGTCTGGACCAGTGTCCTCTTTCTATCTTGGTGCGGTATTTCGCCATAAAGATAAGGAGAGAATCATGGAAGCTTCCAGAATCCAGGGGGAAGGATCCAAAGATCCTAGTTTACAATGGGTCTAAGATGTTCTTCCAGGACTTCTCAGTGGCAGTGATCTAGAAACAAAAATCCTATGACGGCATCAAGAGAAGACTGAGGGAACTTGGGATCCAGTTCTCCTGAGGTATCCAGTGGTGCTCCAGATTACCTTATCTGGATCTGTACATCTCTGAATTACCGGGATAGGCGAGAGACTTCGTGGACTGATCAACTTAATCTGAACAATTTTAGTATGTACAAATAGTAGTGTTGTTTGGATATGTCTCTACATTTCCTTTTTAAAAAAGGAGGAAGTCCAGTGAGGTTTTCTTTTCCTTTTTTAAATTTGGTAATAATCTGGTCTAAGCTATGCTTGGGAGCAACTGGGATGTTTACTTTCAATTTTTAAGTTATGCCAAAAGATGGGTGGGGTACTTACCTTTTTTTTTTCAAAATTTCTTTGTTCACATTGTTGTTTCATGGTGTATTTTCTAAGGTTTTCAGTGCGGCTCTAGCTAGGAGGAGGAAAAATGGTTGGAATGGCTAGATGCCTACTTATGGGCAGTTTATGCCCAATTCAGGTATTTAACTGCCCGGGCTGCAGTATTGGCAGTGAGATGGGAAGTTCGGCTTTGGGATATGTAGATGTCCCCTTTGGGCATGTGAGTTCTCCTATTCAGCACCATTGGCACTTTTCTTTTTGGTTTTTGTTGTATATAATCTTTGATAGCTTTGTAAGTTTGTTAACTGTAATGGTTTTAGTTTATGTAGTTTTTATGTTCGATGGATCTTGTGACACTAGGGCTTGGTGATTTGTAATTTGAGTTCCTCCTAGAACATAGAAAAGTACAGCACAGAACAGGCCTTTCAGCCCACGATGTTGTGCCGAGGATTATTCCTAATCTAAAATAAAATAAAATAACCTAACCTATGCATCCCTCAATTCACTGCTGGCCAAGTGCATGTCCAACAGTCACTTAAATGTCCCTAATGATTCTGCTTCCACTACTACTGCTGGCAATGCATTCCATGCATTCACAACTCTGTACATAAAGAACCTATCTCTGATGTCTCCTCTATACCTTTCTCCTAATAGCTTAAAACTATGACCCTTCATGCCAGTCAATCCTGCCCTGGGGAAAAGTCTCTGGCTATTGACTCTATCCATGCCTCTCATTACCTTGTATACCTCAATCAGTTCATCTCTCTTCCTCCTTCTCTCCAGAGAGAAAAGTCTGAGCTTAGTCAACCTCTCTTCGTAAGACAAGCCCTCCAGTCCAGGCAGCATCCTGGTATACTTTCTTTGCACCCTCTCCTCCTCTTTGGAATCTAAATTTTACTGCAGAAGGTTAAGGCCAATGACTTTATTAAATGGTGTACGTAGAACATCAAGGGGGGTCATTCACCAATTAAGAGGAAAAAGATACACTCAATTGTTAGAAAAGAAATGGTGGATATTGTTTTATTACAGGAGACACACTTGGATGATAGGGAGCATTTGAAACTACAGCAGAATGTCTTTGATCGGCATAATGTTTAATCTTTTAATACCAGAAGTAGGGAAGTAGCTATATTGGTAAGGAGGAATCTCCCATTAAGTTAGTAGAGTGTGTTAAAGACACACACGGGAGGTTTGTATTTCTCAAAGCCCTGATAAACGGGGAAGAATATGGTGTTTTAAATGATTATTGCCCTCCTGCCCATCCGCTCAAATTTCTGGTAGATGTGTTCTCTAAATTGATCAGTCTCAAGTCCCAGCATATTATTATAGGGGGAGATTTTAATTGTCTTGTATATCCCACAATAGACAGGTTGTCCAAAGTCCCCCCGATACCCTCTGTACAAACTAAACAATTAGTGGATCTGTGTGTGGAGTTAGGGTTGGTGGACATCTGGAGATGACTCCACCCTACAGGCAGGAATTTTGTGATTTTTCTTCCAATCCACACAGATGTCACACCAGGATTAGTATTTTTCTGCCTCCCGTGGCAACCCTGGACTTGGTGGCATCTTGTACGATTGGTAATATTACCATCTCCAATCATGCTCCAGTGTACCTTATGGTTAAGATTAAGGGTGTTACAGTGGGCCCAAGGCACTGGTGAATGGACCCCTTTATCCTTAAGGATAATATGTTTGTGGAGTATTTCTCTAGGGAATTTCGGGCATTCCTAGACATTAATTCAGGCTCGGTTAGTAGCCCATCCGTTCTTTGGGAAACTGCCAAAGCCTATGCCAGCAGGTTAGTTATTTCCTGTTCTGCCAGGAGCAAATGGCAGAAAAGGTGAGCAGCAACATCTCCTTGAAGCACGGTTAAAGGCAGCTGAGAAGGCTTACTTTGACAAGCCCTCTTCAGTCATGCTACAGAGGATTACGGCACTGCAGTCTGCATTGGATTCTGTGCTCATGCAGACAGCAAAGAAGGAGCTTACTTTCGTAAAGCGAAGGTTATATGAGCATGGTGACAAGCCAGGCAAGTACCTAGCATGCGCTTTTCCAGCAACACATTTTTCAGACCTAGCATATCTCACCAGGAAAAGGAGTGCCCCTCAAGCCATTACATCGATTAGGGAAGGGTCTGGGAATCTAACACGTGATTCCAAAAAGATTAATGCAGCATTCCAGAGATTTTACTCTGAATTTTACCAATCTGAGGTTTGTGAGGAGGGGCAGGCCAAGATGGAGTCCTTTTTCAAGAGTCTGGAGCTCCTGGGTGTGACTCCTGAACAAGATTCTTTTCTCAATGTCCTTTATCAGAGCAAGAGGTACAGGAGGCTGTGAAGCAGCTTCCGAGTGGAAAGGCGCCCAGTTCTGATGGACTTCCCAGCGAATTCTATAAGGAATTTATAAGCATATTGTCAGGCCTGATGCTCAACATGTTCAATGACTCATACAGTCTTGATCATCTCCCACCATCTCTGAAAGAGGCCAATATTTCACTTTTTCTTAAGGGAAGGTCCTGGAGGACTGTGCTTCTTACAAGCCCATTTCACTCTTAAATGTTGACTTTAAAGTCCTATCTAAGATTCAATGCTTTACGGCTGGAGGCTGTGTTACCTTTTATTGTTAAAGAGAACCATATAGGCTTCATAAAGGGCTGCAGATCCTCCAATAATGTTAGGAAGCTGCTTAATGTATTTCAACAACAGTCAATAGAGGGAATGGTGATTTCTCTCGATGCACAGAAGGTATTTGACTGAGTTGAGTCGCCGTACCTTTTTATACTCTAGAGTGGTTTGGCTTGGGCAAAGCCATTATAAGATGGGTAAAGGTTCTCTACAGTGACCCTCTCACTGCGGTCATCACCAATGGGGTATGATCAATTTTTGCATTTTTAGGGGCAGCCAAAAGGGCTGTCCCCTTTGCGATTGCTTTTTATATTGGTGATTAAGCCATTGGCAGAAGCCATTCATAGGGATCCCAACACATCAGCTCCAGAAGTGGGGTCAAAATTACATGAGATTTTGTTGTACACAGACAATGTCCTCATTATTTTGTCAACCCCAGAGGTTCGGTGCCTCTCCTGATACAATGCATCAGCTAGTTTGGCACCTTTTTCTGGGTACAAGTTTAATTTTGCAAAATCAGAGGCTATGCCTATGGGTGATTTTACAAAGGTGCTTGAGGGCGAATCTCAATTCCCATTTAAATGATCACAAGGGGGTTTTATATATTTGGGCATATTCATCACCCCAGTTCTTGATCGGTTGTTTAAACTAATTTTGTTCAATTATTCAACAACATCAAACAAGACCTTCAAAGATGGGAGGCGCTTCCGGTCTCATGGTTAGGTCGGATAGCGCTTATTAAGAAGAATATTCTCCCCCATTTGTTGTACCCCCTATATGGATGCTCCCCCTGATTTTCAATAATTTTGCAGGAGACGGCTGGTTCAGTTCTTTTCTTTTATTTGGTATCGTCAGTGGCCCCTTATTAAATTAGCTAAACTGCAATTGCCTCACAGACTGGAGGAGTGGATCTCCTGGACATTAAGAACTATCAACTAAGCTCGCTTTTATCTTACATGAGTGAATGGGCCCGTGGGGACTCTCTTTCTATATGGTTAGATGTCAGAACCTCGCCCCCTTACTAGCTTGCCGTTTTTGGACAAAATGAAGACAGTTAAGGCATATTGCCATAACCCAATAATTATCAATACTGTTAAAGCATGGAGGGCAATTCAGCCGAGGGAAGGCAATATTGGCAAAATGTTTTTTCTTACACCTACAGTGGGTATGCCAAGTTTTCAACCAGGGATGATGAATTCAAGATTCAAACATTGGACAGCTAGAGGTATGCCTTGCATGGACGATTTATTTGAGTGGGACACAACAATGTCCTTTGATCAGTTAGCACGGAAATATAAGCTATCTAACAGGGACCTCTTTCGTTTTTTCCAAGTTAGGGGCTTTAGTCAAAAAAGGACTACACTTTTGACTGATCCCTCCAAATCCGACAGAGAGGAAGGTGCTTAGCGCTAAGAGTACACTTTCTGTCAGCAATTTATATTATCAACAGGGGGGTGGCCCCTCAGATGAGTTTGATCGATTCTGCAGGGTGTGGGAGAGAGGGCTAGGTGTTGAGGTCTCCTCTGAGGTATGGGAAGATATTTGGGAAAATGCAAAAAAAAATCAATTTGCAGTAAGAAGATTCTCCACAGGTTCCACTTGGCTCTGGATTGTTTGTCAAAATTTAAACCAAGGGTGTCTTCAAAATGTCCCAAGTGCAAGGTTGGTATGGGCACTCTTACCCATTGTCTCTGGTCCTGTGGTAGGCTTCAAACATACTGGAGCACTGTGGCAGGTGCAATGGAGGAGATTTTGGGTGTAAGGGTGGAGACGGACCTGATCTCTCTTCTTGGCCTGCCCAATGTGTTCTCTGTAGATGTGCATAAGAAAAAAACCTTTCAACATCCTCACTTTCTGCACAAGAAAGAATATCTTGTTATGGTGGGTGTCCGAAAATCCCCTGGTCCTGTTGGGTTGGGATGAGATTGTTATGGAGCATAACAATTTTCCTACTTGGCAACAGAGAGGACAAAGTGAGGGCAACCAAAGGTGCCCAGCTCCCACTGGAGCTTAGTTCTTCATTTGGCCTGCTGAACTATTACTGAATTGGTCCTCACCCTCAACAACGTCTCCTTCCCATCCTCCCACTTCTTCCAAACCAAAGGGGTAGCCATGGACACCCACATAGGACCCAGCTATGCCTGCCTGTGTCGGATATGTGGAACAGTCCATCTTCTGCAGTTACACTGGCACCACTCCCCCTCCCACCCCACCCCCACCTCGTTCCTCCGCTACATCGACGATTGTATCAGCACTGTCTTGTCCTCCCACAAGGAGGATGAACTGTTCATCACCTTTACCAACATCTTCCACCCCAACCTCAAATTCACTTGGACCATCTTGGACACCTCCCTCCTCTTCCTGGACCTCTCCATCACCATCTCTGGCAACCAACAAGCCACAGACATCTACTACAAGCTCACCAATTCCCACAGCTACCTAGACTACACCTCCTCCCAACCTACCTCCTGTAAAAATGCCATCCCTTATTCCCAACTGATCCGCCTCCGCTGTGTCTGTTACCAGGATGACCAATTCCACCTCAAAGTCCCAGATGGTCTCCTTTTTCCATGATCGCAACTTCCCTTCTCACATGGTTGATGCCCTCGAACACAACTCCTCCACTTCACACACCACCGCCCTTGAACCCCAACCCTCCCAATGCAACAAGGAGAGAACCCCCCTAGTCCTCACCTTCCACCCCACCAACCTCTGCATACATCTCATCATCCTCCACCACTTCCAAATGGACTCTACCACCAAACATATATTTGCTTCCCTACTCCTATCAGCGTTCCGGAGAGACTATTCCCACCGCAACTCCCTTGTCAGCTCCACGGCCCCCACCAGCCCACACCCCATTCCCCGCACCTCTGTCCAAGGCCCCAAGGGATCCTTCGACATCTGACAGAAATTTACCTGTACCTCTACCAATGTTATCTACTACATCCATTGCACCCGGTGTGGTTTCCTCTGCATCGGGGAGACAGGATGCCTTCTTGCAGATTGTTTCAGAGAACATCGCTGGGACACCCACATCTACCAACCCAACTGGCCTGTGGCTGAATACTTCACCTCCCTCCTCCCATTCCGTCAAAGACATGCAGGTCCTGGGCCTCCTCCGCCTCAACCATTACCACCCGACATCTGGAGGAAGAACGCCTCATATTCCGTCTTGGGACCCTGCAACCACATGGTATAAGTGTGGATTTCAACAGTTTCCTCATTTCCCCTCCTCCTACAGTATTCCAAACCCAAGCCTCCAACTTGGCACCGCCCTCCAGACCTGTCCATCACTCACCCCTCTGACCTATCACCTTCTCCCTCACCTTTATCTACCTATCACTTTCTCAGCTACCCTCCTCCTCCCTCTCCCCCTCCTCCCCTCCCACCCACCAGTCCCAGTCCACAAGCCTCATTCATGATGAAGGACTTATGCCCAAAATGTCGATTCTCCTGTTCCTCGGATGCTGCCTGACCTGCTGTGCTTTTCCAGCACCACACTCTTGAGTCCAAAATAAATCACAGCTGTTGGTACAACTTTGCTGTGTGCAACTTGATTACAATATTTGCTATGTGATATGTCAAAAATAATTCACTAATGGTGAAGAATGTTTGGAATATCCAGAGGATATTAACAGTACCATAGACATGTAATTTATCTCTTTTTGTTATCCTTTGTATATTTTATTTTACTATCATCATGACTATATCTTTGTCACTTTCTCCCTTCTCTCTTGTGCTTCTCTCTGCCTTTCTTCTCCTATGAATTTCTATCCCTCAACACTTCTGACTTTATGTCTGAACTCTGTTTAGATGACTTTGAGCAACAACTTCACTTTGTCTCCATGTGAACTGCTCTTTTGTGATTGCACACTCATTGGCTGCTAAACTTCTGAAATATAGTGACTGTTTTTCAAAACCACTTAATTGATTGTAAAGCAAGCGGTGATGAAAAATGTTTTTGTCTATTTATTTGTGAAACCTCCTTTCTGTATGAAACATCTAAGAGACTGAAGCTTTTTAACTTGTTCTTTATGTCCCCTCAGTCTTGGGCTTTACCCTTACCTCAAGTTTTCTTTTTTTTTCTCCTCCCTTCCTCTGCCTCCTCTCAACTCTCCCTCCTCTTATTTGCTCTTCTTCCTTCCTTCTCTCTCTTTTCTCCATCCTTCTCTCTTCTTCAACTTCCTTCCCTCTTCTTCACCTACCTCCATCGCGGAATGCCACTCATCCCTCCTGTTCTTTCTGTCCTGCCACCCTCTCTTTCTCCTTTCTTCAAATACTCGGTTATAACGAATGAAAACTGAGATGGTTAGCTGATCTAAGATCCAAAAACAGCAAAAAGCTCTTGAACAGAAAACCGATTGTAAAACTGACTGCCACCTTCCCCTTCACTGGATTAAGTACAAGTTTCAATGTTTAGAAAGAATGCATAACAGAACAAGTTTGATTTTCTAACTTCTTCAAAAGAAAAACAAAGCATTTAGTTTATAAGGCGAGTATCATGAAAATGTCAAATGACGATTTTAAACTTTGTATGAGCACTTGATTTACGTGCATCTATAACATTTTTGCTCATTCCTGATGACAGTGTTCCACAAGTGTGCAATGGGAAACCAGGAGAAGTTGCACCATTTCAAGATTCAAACAAGTCATGTATCCAAGAGTCAAATTATCAAGGATCAAATTTAGTAGTTAGTATTTCTGTCACATGCTGAAAATAGAACAGGGTGTCCATATTGGATAGCCAGTACTTACACAACATATAAAGCTCTCTGTGTCAGTGGTTATGAATGTTCTCTATGAAACCATTGTGAATAAACTCTGTCCAGTTCTGAGTGGCTAATATGGCTACAGAGCAAAAATCTCACTTGGAGAACCTAGATAAGTGTAAAAATGATTCTCTGGTCATCGAATCCCTACAGCGTGGAAGCAGGCCCATTGAGTCCAACCAATTCTCCGAAGAGCATCTCACCAGACTCATCCCATCCTTGTAACCCTGAATTACCCATGGGTAATCCACACAACTTGGACACTATGGGCAATTAAGCATAGCCAATCCTCCTAATATGACTGTGGACTGTGAGGAAACCCACACGGACACAGGGAGAATGTGCAAGCTCCACATAGACAGGCAATACAAGGGTGGAATTGAACATGGATCACTAGTGCTGTGAGGCAGCAGTGCTAACCACTGAGCCACTGTGCCACTCAAATTAAATAAAACCAAAATACTGTGGATGCTGGAAATCTGAACTATAAACAAACAGTTCTTAAGAAACTCAGTGGGTCCCCCCGCACCTGTGGAGAGGGAAACAGAGTTCATGTTTCAAATGCAGTATGACTCTTTGCTCAGAACAGAAAGGAACTGAGAAAATTGTGGTATTTCAATTCCTTTTAATTCTAAAGAAGAGTCACATGTTAGAGTATTGTTTCTCTCCTCACAGATACTGCCAGACCTGCTGACCAGCTTTTCCAGTTTTTTTTGTTTTTATTACCTTTAGTCAGTCAGGATGGCTTCAAATTGTGTCCGAATCGTGGCAGAGTAGAAGGATCTTTACTCCTTACACCTGAACTCAAAGTATTCCATTTTGATACTTAGTGCCAAGGGTAGAATGATTTTCATCAGTCCAAATTTACCAGACTGAAAGATTTGGCTATATTTTAGTTAACAATACTGAGCCATGGTGCAAGAGGAAAAGTTTTAGATTGTTGGGGCACTGAGACCAGTTCTGGGAAGAAGGGATTGTTACACCTCAACAGGACTGGGGCCAAAGACTTTGCGGGAAAGTTTACTCAAGTGGTCGGGAAGAGCCAAAACAAGATTGCTAGGGGATGAATATCAGTGTATAGAATTAGCAAAGAGGAGTAAAATGCTCAAAATGAAATTGTTTTCAATGGTAGTAAAGAATCAAGTAGTGCCATATTAGATAGGAAGAATTAAGAAGAACAACAAGGAATGCTAAGACAGGATTTTGGATAAAAGGGAGCAATAGATGTACAGTACTTAGGTTTCCAGAAGGCATTTGATAATTGTCCGCATCAAAGTTTATTGCAGAAAATAAAAGCTCGTGGTGTAGAGGTAACATATTAGCGTGGATTGAAGATTGACTAGCTGGCAGGAATCAAAGTATACATTCATGGCTTTGACTTATTGGCAGGGTGTAACCACAGGATGTGACAAGAAGAGTCCTGTCAGGGTCTGTTCTGCATTCTGAACAGTGGACAATTTACAGCAATGACTTAGATGAGGAAAGTGAAAGCAATGCCCACATTCACCCATTATTCTTCAAATCCCATTTTCACCAGTCCAAATTTACCAGGCTGAAAGATTTGGCTATATTTTAGTTAACAATACTGAGCCATGGCGCAAGAGGAAAGGTTTTAGATTGTTGGGGCACTGAGACCAGTTCTGAGAAGAAGGGATTGTTACACCTCAACAGGACTGGGGCCAAAGACTTTGCGGGAAAGTTTACTCAAGTGGTCGGGAAGAGCCAAAACAAGATTGCTAGGGGATGAATATCAGTGTATAGAATTAGCAAAGAGGAGCAAAATGCTCAAAATGAAATTGTTTTCAATGGTAGTAAAGAATCAAGTAGTGCTATATTAGATAGGAAGAATTAAGAAGAACAACAAGGAATGCTAAGACAGGATTTTGGATAAAAGGGAGCAATTGATGTACAGTACTTAGGTTTCCAGAAGGCATTTGATAATTGTCCGCATCAAAGTTTATTGCAGAAAATAAAAGCTCGTGGTGTAGAGGTAACATATTAGCGTGGATTGAAGATTGACTAGCTGGCAGGAATCAAAGTATACATTCATGGCTTTGACTTATTGGCAGGGTGTAACCACAGGATGTGACAAGAAGAGTCCTGTCAGGGTCTGTTCTGCATTCTGAACAGTGGACAATTTACAGCAATGACTTAGATGAGGAAAGTGAAAGTATGGTACCTACCAGAGTAGGTAGGAAAGTAAGAAGTGAAAGTAGACATAAACAGGGCTATGTTGAATGAGTGAGCAAATATCGGGCGAATATTTGGGGCGGCACTACTGCCTCACACCTGGGTTCAATTCCCGCCTCGGGTGACTGTGTGAAGTTTGCACATTCTCTCCGTGTCTGCGTAGGTTTCCTCTGGGTACTCTGGTTTCCTTCCACAATCCAAAGATGTGCAGGTCAGGTGAATTGGCCATGCTAAATTGTCCATAGTATTAGGTGCATCAGTCAGGGGTAAATATCGGGTAGGGGAATGGGACTGGGTGGGTTACTCTTCACAGGGTCGGTGTGGACTGTTGGACTGAAGGGCCTGTTTCCACGCTGTAAGTAATCAAATCTAATCTAATTTATACAGCAAAATTCTGAGGTGCAGAGGAATTTAGAGGTTCTAGTGTGGAGATGCATCCAGATAAGATACTTGCAATGATGCATCTAAAAGAATTGGTAACAGTTATTATGCACATGCTGAATTTCCTTAGCCTTCTGAGGAAGTGTACAAGGATACCCAGATTCCTTTGTAAGCCAACACTTCCCAGTCTACTACTATTTAAATAATATGCACCATTGAAGTGCACAACATCACTCTTATCCAAATTACACTGTTTTTGCTGTGCATTTGCCCACTCACTCAACTTGTCTAAATTGCTTCAGGCTCTTTAAATCCTCTCCACCACTCTCAATCCTACCTAGTTTTGTGTCATCAGCATATCTGGAAATATTACATTTGATTCCCTCATCCAAATCATTGATATAAACATGTTGTGAGTAGCTAAGGGCCAAGCACTGATCCCTGCAGTATCACACTTGTCATTGCTTATACTAAGAAAAAAACTCTTCATTCCTTGACTTTGGTTGACTTTTTCTCAAAATTTGGCTAAGCATTAATTTTGGAGAAGTTCATGGTGAGTGTTCTTCTATGAGTTCTAGTGTGTTTTCTTATGTGTGGACCACACCTCCAAGGGGCTTTTCCCTCTACATTGCATTTACCAGCAGCAGAAGTGCTCACTGTTGCTGGAACCTTCTGTGTTTCCTACTGGTGGCACCTATTCAAATTCCAGCTGTGCACCAGTTCAAACATTGGCTTCCAGGGGAAGCAAGTCACAGTTGCATTATGTGAAGAATTTCCCCACAGATAGCCAATCGCACCTTGCTTTGCCAACAGGGATCTGGATGTCCTGGAAGATGGTTATTTCACAAGAAAATTGTCCTCTTTTGTCACAACTGCCAGAGGTGACTAGAGCAACAGCATTTATCATTGCCACATGTGTCAGTGTGGTGTCCATGGCCCCAAGGAATGTGCAGCAATGCTGCAGACAGCTCAGTGACCTTCTGCACTTCACAAAAGCAAACTTCTCCACCACCATGTCTCTGGGACCTTACACTCACTCTAAGTCTGCTCTTTCAATACCTCCAATCCCTTTCTCTATTTCACGCAACATCTTCTCGCAAATGCTCTTAACTACCTCATTGCCCCAAACTACAAACCTTGTATGCCTCTGCACTTTCTCCTCACTCACTTGGGACACCTTTCCTGCATCAATGTTAATAGCTGTGCCTGCCACTCCAATCTCACTCAATTCCTTTTTGTCTCAATCTGGGACAGAATGGTCAACAATAAGTCAGAAAGGGCCAAGACTAGTGATGAGGTGTCCACATTCACCCCTCCAAGAGGATAAATACATTGCCTTAATGGGAGAGAACTATGACCACACATGAAGGGATGCTGAGACCTCCATGTTCTAGCCATCAAATAAGATTCATTGCTATATAATACGCTACTCTCCCATTACAACCGCAGCAAATACATTCTTAACATGCCTAATCTCCAGCCATATTTCGTGACTCCCTCCCTCTCTGGATTATTTATGCACGGTGACATTTATATAGTCTCCAGTATGAAGAGACCAGCCCCTCAGGTTATTACTTTGTCTTCCACCTCTGAGCAAGAGGTCACAGACCTCTCAGAGCAAGCACTGGCAAGAATGTTTCTGCAGCCTCCACCAGCTCAGATACTGACACCTCGATTGGTACTTTAGCTAGATTAGTGTCAGGAATACATTTGGTGACCATTTCACTGGCATGTTTTCACAGGTGGCTGGCAATCATTGACTGCTCAGTCCCAAGCAGAGAGGACCCTATGGTGTTAGCTATTAACAATGTCATTAAAATTCACAAAAAGCTACAGGATCAACAAGAAGCTTAGTTGGAGAAGCTTACAAAACTGGATAAATGTTTGGAGGAGTAATGCAAACCATCCTGGCTCCAGCATGCGTATGTCAGCTATCTCTATGGCCAGGTTGGAGTTTTCATGCACAGCCAGGTCCAGCAGAATGCTCATTGGCTGGTGGAGATGCATGCAGACTCCATCACTTTAACCATTGGTAGTCAACACCAATAGTGAGGCAGCAGGAGATAAGGGACTACGACCTTCCTCTAGGTGTCCTCTAGGTAGATGAGAGTAAACCGGTTGATGTGGTGTATATGGATTTCAGCAAGACGTTTGATAAGGTTCCCCATAGTAGGCTATTATACAAAATGCGGAGGAATGGGATTGTGGGAGACATAGCAGTTTGGATCAGTATTTGGCTTGCTAAAAGAAAACAGAGGGTTGTAGTTGATGGAACATGTTCATCTTGGTGTCCAGTTACTAGCGGCATACCCCAAGGGTCGGTGTTGGGTCCACTGCTGTTTTTCATTTTTATAAATGACCTGGATGAGGGCTTAGAAGG
>NC_057738.1:15513054-15526507 GCF_004010195.1 Chiloscyllium plagiosum | reverse complement strand
TTTAAGTGCATTTAAGTCGTCATTGGACAGGCATATGGATGTACATGGAATAGTGTAGGTGGGATGGGCTTCAGATTAGTATGACAGGGCGACGCAACATCGAGGGCTGAAGGGCCTGTACTGCGCTGTAATGTTCTATGTTGTATGTTCTATGTCTCTTCCTCATAAGGGTGAAGCCAATAGGCACCCAGTTGGAGGAGGAACCACACACAGACTATTCAGAAACATCCTCTCAGGATGCTCTAGAGATCTGCAGTCCTTCAACCTCCATCCTGCCTGTGACCCTCAGCCCGATGGAGTTCAAGCTGAGGAGGGTGAGGCTACATCTAGCCAGTGCACAATCAGCATGTCTGGTACTTTTGGATGTGAATGGCACCTTGGAGTGGTCTGCCCACACCTTCAATGCTGACAGGCTCCAAAGTGAGGCAGTTTACATCCACCCCAGCTGCAGACTCCTAGAGTACTTATAAACACAGAAGAAAGGTAGGGGAAATGAAAGTCTTTTGAGGGTACATTAGTGGCACATTTGCAAAGATAGTGGTATTTATGTTATTACTTGTCTGATTAACTGTCATTTTAGCTGCACATACAAGAATAAAGCTACAGAAGATCCACATCCTTAACATCATATAATGTTAGAAACCTGTCTGAAGGAATGCTACTCTTACCTTACATCTTATCATTGTTGAATGTGGGAGCATCAGAAGTTGTAAAGCCTTCAATCAGATGTTAATATTAACTTATATAAAACAGCAGGAAAAGTGAAGTAAGAAGGAAAAAAGCTCCATTGCTTTTGGTACTAAATAGGCTACTTGCCTTTTGAACAGTCATAAATTTACAGTATATGAATATTGATTTCATTGAAATCAGATCTTTTCGTTAAGAACCAGTTAAGTCCTCTCTGGCTTGTTGCACTGCTCTATGATAGTGAGAATGATGTTTCTCCTGGTTCATGGTGTCGTCATCTTCCTCATCAGATTGCCATTCTTCCAGCTTTTTGGTGTTAATCATTTCCCTTCTTTGCCTATTACAGTTGTGTGGAGCACAGCATGCTAGGATTATGTGGCACATTGTCCAGTGTGGATACTAATTCCACTCCCAGACTATTCCACAGTTCGGAATCTCATTTCACGTATGCCCTCCCAGTTGGCAAACACTTCAGAGATCCGGAACATTTGGCCTTGGACCTTCAGGTGACCATCCTTCAAGGCGGACTTAGGGACAGGCAACAATACAAAGTGGCTGAGCAGAGGCTGATAGCCAAGTTCGTATCCATGGGGATAGCCTCAACTGGGACCTTGGGTTCATGTCACCCACATACACCCTCTCTCTCTCTCTCTCTTTC
The DNA here is from genome assembly GCF_004010195.1 of Chiloscyllium plagiosum. NCBI lineage: Eukaryota > Metazoa > Chordata > Chondrichthyes > Orectolobiformes > Hemiscylliidae > Chiloscyllium > Chiloscyllium plagiosum. Next base: position 15,525,162 of record NC_057738.1, on the reverse strand, counting down.
ACACACAAAAACACACACACACTCCTACAGTCGCATACACCTCACGCAGACCCTCTCTCATACACCAGCTCTCTTTTATACGCCCACACATACTTACCCACACTCACACTCATACATGCACCCTCTCGCAGACTTATACCACATTACGCTCACACACATACATCTATTCATTCTCTCACAGACATTCACACCCCCACATACACACACACACACACTTGGTCTCCCCTGCATGTGCACACATATAATTTTGTGGGGTGAATTTTTACATGCAGAATTACATTTTATTTTGCTCAAAAACTGCATAAATCCGTGTAAGAGTCTGTATACTGGCATACAGACAGACTTTAACCTCACACCTTTGATGCATTATCTGAGCGAAGATGGCACCTATTGTTCAAGATATCTTGAGAATGTAAGTTTAAAAAAGTTCTGAAGTTTCCATATGAAAGAACTGAAGCTAACATGGTCATTCTAAAAAATTAAAGACTTAATCTAAATTTGTTTAATACATTCTAATGACACTGCCGTCCTGATTAGATTAGATTAGATTACTTGCAGTGTGGAAACAGGCCCTTCGGCCCAACAAGTCCACACCGACCCGCCGAAGCGCAACCCACCCATACCCCTACAACCTAACACTACGGGCAATTTAGCATGGCCAATTCACCTGACCCGCACATCTTTGGACTGTGGGAGGAAACCGGAGCACCTGGAGGAAACCCACGCAGACACGGGGAGAATGTGCAAACTCCACACAGTCAGTCGCCTGAGTCGGGAATTGAACCTGGTTCTCTGGCGCTGTGAGGCAGCAGTGCTAACCACTGTGCCACTGTGCTGTCCTGTTGCTATAAATCCTGTGTCTTATAACTCTGCTCCACAACCACCTGATGAAGAAGCAGCACTTCAAAAGCTCGTGTCTCCAAATAAATCTGTTGGACTATAACCTGGTGTTGTGTGATTTTTAACTTTGTCCACCCCAGTCCAACATCAGCAATTCCAAATCGTGATTACTGATGTGTTTAACTGAAGCGCCAGTTAAATGCTATTATCCCTTGACGTACATCACGTCGATCACAGGTACAGCCCCTCCCTCAAAGAACAAAAGTACACTTAACTGTCACCTCCTTTATGCAGAGTATCATTTAAATACCTGAAATCCCTTGTGCAGGTAAGATGCTGATTAGTGTAGTTCCAAAGTGACTCCCAACAGTTCCATATAAGAAAAAGATTTTATGCATTGGCAGTCAGTAAGGAGCATGATCATTGAGAGTATAAACTTCAACTGAGTGAGACAAGGGCAGAGTGAGTAGATCTGGGAATTTGGGATGCAAAATGCTTTCCCTGCAAGTTGTCTCTCCAAAGTAAGAGATAAGTGCAAGAGGGTAAAAGGCATGAAACGTGAGTCCTACATGCATTGAGTCAAGTGATGTTGTGACAGTAGAACCAGGATGTGATGTGAGTGCAGGGAAAATATCTGTTTGGTGAGAGGAATTAGTCAATATTTATTCTGGCCTTTAAAGGTAAGGTCTTTTCACTTCGTATTTAGGTCTCTGATATTTTTTCTCTTTTCAAAATAGCTTGTTCAATATAGGATTAGTACTTACAGTATAAAGAGCAAGGATTTTACAATAATTAATAAATTAAATTAAATACAACAATGATGGCAGGAAATGCTGCAGCATGTGGAAGCTGCTGGGTACCAAGGTAATCCAGAGTGAACACATCTGCAGTAAGTATTTGCAGCTTCAGGAACTGGCGTTTGAGCTGTGGACATTGCACACATCAGAGATAGGGAAGACCGGGACACTTTGTCACACACAGAGAACATTACAATGCAGTACAGGCCCTTTGGCACTCGATGTTGTGCTGACCTATGGAACCAAACTGAAGCCCATCTATCCTACACCATTCTATTTCATTCATATGTTTATCCAATGACCATTTAAATGCCCTTAATGTTGGTGAGTCTACTACTGTTGTGCGTTCCATGCCCCTACCAGTCTCTGAGTAAAGAAACTACCTCTGAAATCTGTCCTATATCTATCACCCCTCATTTTAAAGCGATATCCCCTTGTGCTAGCCATCACCATCTGAGGAAAAGGCTCTCATTGTCCACCTTATCTAACCCTCTGATGATCTTATATGTCTCAATTAAGTCATGTCTCAACCTTCTTCTCTCCAATGAAAACAGCCTCAAGTCCCTCAGCCTTTTCTCATAAGACCTTCCCTCCATACCAGGCAACATTTTAGTAAATCTCCTCTGAACCCTTTCTAAAGCGTCCACGTCCTTCCTATAATGCAGTGACCAGAACTGAATGCAATACTCCAGGTGCGGCCGCACCAGAGTTTTGTACAGCTGCAGCATGACCTTGTGGTCTGAAACTCAATCCATCTACCAATAAAAGCGAACACATCATATGCCTTCTTAACAACCCTATCAACCTGCATGGCAACTTTCATGGATCTATGTACGTGGACACAGACATCTCTCTGCTCATCTATATTACCAAGAATCTTACCATTGGCCCAGTACTCTTTATTCCTGTTGCTCCTTCCAAAGTGAATCACCTCACACTCTTCTGTATTAAACTTCATTTGCCACCTTTCACCCCAGCTCTTCAGCTAATCTATGACCCTCTGTAACCTGCAACATCCTTCAGCACTATCCACAACTCTAACAACCTTAGTGTCTTTTGCAAATTTACTAACCCATCCTTCTATGCTCTCATCTAGGTCATTTATAAAAATGACAAACAGCAGTGGACCCAAAACAGATTCTTGTGGTACACCATAGTAACTAAACTCCAGGATGAACATTTCCCATCAAACACCATCCTCTGTCTTCTTTCAGCTAAACAATTTCTGATCCAAACAACTCAACCACCCTCAATCTCATGCCTCTGTATTTTGTACAACATCCTACCATGGGGAACCTGATCAGTCGCCTTACTGAAATCTATATACACCACATCACCTGCTTTACCCTCATCCACCTGTTTGGTCACCATCTCAATGACCTACCCTTCACAAAACAGTGTTGACTATCTCTAATCAACTTATTCCTCTCTCAATGATTATAAATCCTAACTCTTATAGCCTTTTTCCAACAGTTTACCTACAACCAAAGTAAGGTTCATTGGTCTGTAATTACCAGGGTTGCCTCTACTCCCCTTCTTGAACAAGGGGACAACATGTATGATCCTCCAGTCTCATGGCACTATTCCTATTGACTAGATAATTCAAGTTTGTTGTATGATATGGGACAGGTTGGTGTGACTGCAGGGGGGGGCTGCTATGAGGACCGAGGGAGGTAGTTTTTAAGGAGCCTTGGCCCCTGCAATTGTCCAACGGTTATGAGGTTCTTGCAAGCTACGTGAATGAGGAGGGAACTACAGGGTGGATGAGCAACCTTATCATGCTACAAGGAGCCATTCAATAATAATGTAGTGGTGGTAAGCAACAATATAGTTTGGGGAATAATTACTGATCTCTGCAGCTATGAACGTTGGTCTTGAAGGCTGTATTGCCTACTCTGTACCAGAATTTGGACCTGGAGAAGAAGGTGAAATGGAAGTTGAGGGATCCAGTTGTCATCATCCAACATTAGTAATAATGATGCTGAAAGGATGAGAAAGGAGGTTCTGCTGAAAGAATTTGAACAGTTAGAAGCTAAATTACAAAGCAAAACCTCCAAGATGATAATCCCTGGCTGACTACCTGAGTGATGAGAAAACTGGAACAGGGTAAATAAAGTCAAGGAATTATATATGCAGCTCAATGATTATGTGGGTGGAATCAGTTTTAGTTGTTATACCAGTACTGGTGTGGAAAGGAGCTGTTCCAGTGTGGCGGGTTTCACTTAAATGGTGCTGGGACCAGTGAATTGGAAAATCAAATACATAGGACTACTTCTCTGTAGTTAATAGGGTTAACTTAACCCTATTAAGTTAATAGGGTGGAGGGGAGATTTGGGAGACTGGAAATGTAGGTTTACAAAAGAATTTGGAAATATTACAGGACAGCTATTTTGAAAATGATTCCCATAGTGGAATGGGAATGGACGGAATGTATGAACATATAAAAGCATCAGCACAGAGAGTCAAAGAGGGGAAATATGGTAAACAAGTAAAATTGTGGCTCTTAAATGCAATAGTATTTGGAACAAAATTAATGACACAAGTAGAGTTTAAAGATATAATCTTATAGCCATTACAGAGATAAGTCACAAAGAGATCAAAACTGAAAGCTAAACATTCAGGGATATGTGACTTTTCGAAAGGTTCAGTAAGAAGGAAAGGTTGGAATGGTAGCTTTGATTGATGGAATATCAAGAAATGATCTTAATCGGCAAATGCAAAATCCATATGGGTGGAGGCAAGAAACAAGAAGGGTAAAATCACTGGTGAAAGTAATTTATCAGCCTCTAATAGCGATTGTATTGTTGGACAGAGAATAAATGGGAAAATAATGAGGGCATGTAAAGAAGGCAGTGTACTTCATGAGAGACTTTAATCTTCATGTAAATTGGAAAAATCAAACTGGCAGAGGTAGCAATGAGGAAGAATTCATAGAGTATATTCAGGGCAATTTTCCAGAACAACATATTGTGTATTCAACCAGGGATCTGGTGATGTATACTGAGGTAGGTTTAATAAATGACCTCAGTGTAAAAGATCACCTGGGAAACAGTGACCATAACCTTTTTGACTGATAACTGAATGATTTTTATGGACTAAAAGGCAAGGCAAAACATGTTTTGTGAGTCTGTAATTTCTGAATGAGGCAGCAATGTTCAAAAAAATAATTCAAGGTAGAGATGCTGTAAGCAACAAAATAGGCACAGACTGAGTGAGTGCTTAGAAAGCAAACTAATATGCCTGAAATGCACCCTGTTCCAATGTATGAGATGGGTGTGTGTTCCTACATACAGGGCAGCCTGACAGCAGCATTGCAATAAACGTTGTTGGTGAGGTCCAATGTCCACTATTGAAGTACAGAACTGTAATATGTATGAGGTGTGCCATGATGATATGATTAGATTAGATTAGCTACAATGTGGAAACAGCCTGGTACTTGACCAATACCAGCCTCCATGAATGGAAGGTGCAGATGGTCAATACCCAAAGAGCTTGGCCTGAGATGTTTGAGAATGTTGGCCAAGATGGATGCCTTAAGAAGATGCCAATGAGTTGCAGCCACCAGATAACTGCTCTGTTTTTTGTACTGGGAATTGTCACCATCTAGTTTCTCTCTGCTGCCTTGAAAAATAGCAATCTGTATATGAATTAGGCAAGAATAATTCTATGTTAATGCATGAACCACACACTAGCAAGATTCTCCTATAGCTGTTAAAACATGTGTGCAAAATTTGGTCTTTTTTGATGTTGGTAATCTCATTACTTAATTCTTTCCATATTTTCCCAACTGCCTTGCTGTTGCTGATGTTATTTAATGTCTGGGAATATTCAGCCTCCTGTCTGTTAACCAATTGTCAACTCACGCCAGTATATTATCACCAATCCCATGTGTTTTGATTTTGCACACAAACATCTTACATAAGACTTTATCAAAAGCTTTCTGAAAATCCAAATATATCACATTCACTGATTATCCTTACTAATTCTACTAATTACAAAAAAAAACTCAAGTCGGTTTGGCAAACACTATTTCTCTTTCATAAATCCATGTTGACGTAGTGTAATTTCATTGGTGTTTTCTAAGTGTCCTATTATCAGATCCTTTATAATAGACTCCAGCATGTTGGGCTAACCCATCTATAATTGCCAGTTTTCTCCTTCCCTCTGTTTAAAAAGTTTAAACATTTGCTACCCTCCAATATGCAAGGATAGTTTCAGAAATTACATAACTCTGGAAGGTGACCACCAACACATCTGCTACTTCAATGACCACTTCCTTTTGCACTCTGGAATAGTGATTTATAAAGCTGTGAGGATTTAATAACTTCCAGTCTTATTAATTTCTCCAACTCTTTGAACCTAATCTCCTTTAATTTCTCATGACCAATTGACCCTTGCTTCCCTTGCATTTTTGGGAAGTTATTTGTGTTTTCTGTGGAGACAGCTAAAGTAGTTGTTTAATTGTTCTGCCATTTCCTTGTTCTCCATTATCAGTCTCCTGTTTCAGATTGTAAGAGGTCTGCATTTGTCTTCAGTAATCTTTTTCTTTTTATATAGCCACGGAAGCTCTTAGAGTCTTCTTTTAAGTTCACTCTCATGCTCTACTTTTTCCCTCTTCAGCAACCATGTGGTCCATCTTTGTTGAACTTTTAAACTGATCCCAGTTCTCAGGCTTGTGACTTTTTCTGGTAACTTTATATGATTCCCTTTTGGTTATAATATTAATGTTAACTATTTTGTCTGCCATAATAGGATTACTTTTCCTCTTGTGTTCTTTCACCTATATATATATGTATATATATAATATATATACATACATATATATGTTACACTGTTCTTGGAACTATTAATTATTGTCTATTCACTGCTTTTTAATTTAGCTATGCAGTCTATTGCAGTAAATTCACACCTTCGTAGATCCCTTTGTTTGGGATCCTCCTTTTTGATTGGATTCCTTCACTTTCTATCCCAATCAAAACATCTATCACATAGTGGTCACTTTATTCCCAAAGGACCTCTCAAAATAGATAATTAATGATTGCCTCCTTATCACACCAAACCAAATCTAGAATACCCTGTTCCCCAATTGGTCCTCAACATACTGATCTAAACCAAAACTTGACAACAATCTAAGAATTCATCTGCCACAATATCATTGCTACAGTGGCTTGCCCTGTCTCTTTGTAAATTAAAATCACCAATTTTTACAGTTGCACCCTTGTGTGCACCTCTGATTTCCTGTTTAATGCTCACCCCTATCTTACTGGTGCTGTTCAGAAACCTAGAGACTGCTTCCATCAATACGTTCCATCCCTTGTTGCTAGTTCTGACTTGGCTGATTTTATGTTTAGATTTTCTGCACCGAATATTCTTTCTCACTATTGCATTGAATTTACTTCTCACTAACAATGCAACACCACTTCCTTTTCCTTTATAGTGTGTCCTTCCTAAAGATTGAATACTCTTAGGTGTTCAGTTCCCAGCCTTAGTCACCCTGCTGTCAAGACTTTGTATTAACAATCATATTGCACTGATTTACAACTTGGGTGGAAAGAGGTCAAGGTGAGGGTGATAGGTCAGACTGGGGTGGGGGCGGAGAGGTCAGGAAGAAGATTGCAGGTTAGGAAGGCGGTGCTGAGTTCGATGGATTTGACTGAGACAAGGTTGGGGGAGGGGAATATTCCAGCCCTATTTGCTCTAGCTCTTGTTTTCTGTTTTGTTTTCTACCTTTCATTTCCCTCACTCTTGTCTCCTCACTCAGGTTCCTGATCCCTGCCACTCTAACACGCTCTTCCCCCACAGTACTAATGAATGTCCCTGAAAAAGTGTCAGTTCCAGGAACCCTGCCTGATGTTTCTTTTTGTCTCATTGTCCTTGAGATCTGATATCAGTTCATGTACCAGTTCCAAAGATAGATCTCTTGTGGCAGACATTGAACCTGGGCACTCTTAGCTGTGCAAGAAACATTTCCCGACAAGAAGAAATCTATTGTACTAGATTCCTCTGCAAAAGCTTATATAGAACTCAAGAGTTAATGCTAAATAAATGAAGTCCATAATTTCAAGGGTATTTTTCATTTCATAGTTCTGTTTCATTAGATTTTATTGAAAGATTTCTGTACATTTTTCACATTGTTCACTTTTGCTTAGTTACTGAAAGTTGTCGATGTTCCACATACCTTCTAAGTACAATTTAGTTTTAAAACTCTACAGATTGCAGTCCATTTAACAGATGATCTGCTTTCTTGTGCCTCCATGACGATAGAGAATGTCAATGTTGTTTTGAGATGATAAACCAGAGCATTTGTTCCAACTTTAAAATTTAGGGCTATTTTAGTAACTTAGGAGTTAGTGCACTAACTTTCCAATGCTAAACAAAATCTTGAAATATATTCCCATCTTAAAAAATGTTTAACTACAGGCACCATCACTCTCACTGACAGCAACAAGTGGAAACTCTGCTTAACAGCATAAATAATTATGATCCAATGATGAGAAAAAAATTCACACTGGCTTAATTTAATCAGAAAAAAAATAAATCTGCAATAATATTTGAGGGAAAGCAAAAACTGTGTATTGCGTCAGCAGTTTTATTTGGGTTTAAGGATTGGTTAAAATATCGCCGATGTTCTTTTTACAGCCAGTTTTATGAATTTAACATTGAATTCCTTGAGTAGGGACCCGTTATCTTCGAGGTTTAAACAACAATCTACAGCCCTGGTGTAACTGGAATGGTCGTAGAAAATATGGACTTAAACCAATTAACCCAACTGAAGAGGGATTGGCCAGTATCCACAGTGTGCTGTTCCACAAAGACCTTTTTCTCTGGAGAGCAGCTTTGCTATACTACACAGTCTACCAAGCCAGTCACTTGCCCTTTCAGGAACTCATCCTAGACATTGGCAAATTTGTGGAAACCCCAAATACTTGGTGGGATTATTGTGTGCGAGCCAAACGTGGTCAAACTGACACATCCCAACCAGGTAGAGAAACTTATTCTGGTGAAACACGGTTTGCAATCATATTAAAGATACTCAATACACCGTCCAATGAAGGCAAGCATACCATATGCCTACCTGACCACTCTACCCACCTGTGCAGCCACCTTAAGGATACAATGGACCTGAACTCCCACAGTTCTCTGCTCATCAACATTTCCCAAGGCTCTTCCGTTTATAGTATAGTTTGCTCTAGATTTAGGCTTCCCAAAATGCATCCCCTCATATTTGCCTGGATTGAACTCCATCTGCCACTTCTCCGCCCAAGTCTCCAGTCTACCTATATTCTCCGGTATTCTTTGACAGTCCCCTATGCTTTCTGCTACTCCATCAATCTTTGTGTCATCTACAAACTTACAGATCAGACTAATAATGCCCTCTTCCAGATCATTTATGAATATCACAAACAACAACTGATCCCTGTGGAACACCACTGGTCACCTTTCTCCATTTTGAGAAACTCCCTTCAACTACTACTCTCTGTCTCCTGTTGCTCAATCAGTTCTATATCCACCTAGCTAGAACACCCTGCATACCATGTGACTTCACTTTCTCCATTAGTTTACCATGGGGAACCTTATCAAATGCCTTGATAAAGTCCATGTATATGACATATACAGCCCTTCCTTAATCTTCAACTTGGTCACTTCCTCAAAGAACTCTCCATTAAGTTGGTAAGGCACGATCTCCCCCGCACAAAACCATGTTGCCTATCACTGATAAGTCCATTCTTTTCCAAATATAAATAGATTTTATCCCTCAGTACCTTCTCCAGCAACTTTCCCACCACTGATGTCAGGCTCACTGGTTTGTAGTTACCTGGAATATCCGTACTGCACTTCTTATACAGGGGAACAACATTAGCATCCCTCCAGTCTCTGGCACCTCACCTGTGTTTAAGGATGCCACAAAGATATCTGTCAGGACCCCAGCTATTTCCTCTCTCGCCTCCCTCAGCAACCTGGAAGAGATCCCTTTCAGTTCTGGGGATTTGTCCACCTTAATATCCTTTAGCCTACCCAACACATCTTCCCTCCTTATGTCAGCGTGATCCAGAGTAAACAAACTTCTATCTCTAATCTCAACATTCATCATCTCCCGATCCTCAGTGAACACTGATGCAAAGTAGTCATTCAGAATCTCACCCATTTTCTCAGGTTTGACACACAACCTTCCTTCCTTATCCTTTAGTGGACCAATCCTTTCTTTAGTTACCTTCTTGCTTCTTATATATGAATAAAAGACCTTGGGATTCTTCTTAATTCTGCTCGCTAAAGTTATTTCATGACCGCTTTTAGCCTGCTTAATTCCTCACGTAAGATTGGTCCTACTCTCCCGATATTCGTTCAAGGCCCGTTCTGTTCTTAGCTGCCTGGATCTTATGTACACATCTCTTTTCCTCTTGGCTAGGCACATGATTTCTCCTGTCATCCACAGATCGCATGATTTCTCCTGTCGTCCACAGATCGCACGATTTCTCCTGTCGTCCACAGATCGCACGATTTCTCCTGTCCTCCACAGATCGCACGATTTCTCCTGTCATCCACAGATCGCACGATTTCTCCTGTCGTCCACAGAATAACATATTCATGGAGTAAAGGCTTAAGATTTTTGTTTCTACAACTTTGAATGGTTGCAATCATGTCACCAGTCTGCGGCCTTCCTTTGCAGGAAATGCAAACGTAATCCTTATCTAATGCAAATAATTATGCATGAATTAGAGCACAGAAACAGGTCATTAGTCACAACTGATCGATGTTGGCATTTATGCTTCACCTGAGCTGAGTTCTAATTCTATCATCATATTCTTCTCTGAATAAAAAAAACCTTTGGGAGAAAGAAGGTGTCCTTTTGAATTATTAAAAATTGGTATGAAATACTGTAAATGTACACATGCATTAAATGTCATTTTTTTTGGTACTGTTGACAGACCTATCAAAAGGACATTATCTGAAAGATTCCATTACCAGGTTAGTTCTGTGCAATTGACATATCCCTGAAAGCTTTTACTCCCAGATTAATTCTGTGCTACTGATTTCATAACTATCCATTATCACAGTTGGGCACTAGCCATTTCACTATTTAATTGAGCACTCCTGAGACTAAAGACTACTTGAAATGGGATAATGAATTTCGCTGCGCATAGTTATATAGGATTATGCACGTGCAAGAAATGTTTATTGTTATCAGGTACTATAGAATTGAAGGAATATTGACGTATAATATGGGTTTCTGTGAATGAGTGTTTTTCATTATAGTGAATTCTGAAAACAAACTCCAACCTTTAGTTTATTCCATCTCTGCATGCACTCAAATCTTTCCATGGTGGACACTGGGTGAGTTGGTGTGGCAGATGTAAGGGAAAAGGGTGATGTCTAAGGGTTTTGGATGCGAGACTTGACATAAACTGGCACCGGGCCTACAAAGGAAAATAGGAGCTGAATACAGAGGCATGAATTGGCATGAAGCATAGATGGGAACATGATTAGATAATGTTTGAAATAGATGGCTTCGGGAATTGTGTGAGAGATGAAGGATGTGTTAAAATTCAATATATTAATATCTGCCCATATTGCATCTGAACTTTGAATCACCTGCCCTTGGTCTAAGATTGACTGCCCTGACTCCCAGGCAACCTATCACCCATGAATTAAACTCTGTTAGTCAGGCATACATGTTTAGAAGAAGGGTTTGCAGAACCAGAATTTTCTCAATTCTGTGTACCAACACATGGAATAAAATCCAGGTCCCTGTTTAATTCACATTGAAACAGGAAATGCCAAGTTGATTTCAAATTTGTAACTGATGTAAATCAGAGAAAAGAAAAGGAGATTTGCTGGCAGCCAGGTTAATCAGCCAGAGCCTGGCGTCATTGAGATACTTTAAGAGTATTGTGTACAGGCCAGATCATGTTGCTTCATTTCCAACCAGCTCTTTAAACTTATGGTGCTGGACGTTCAGCCACACATACTTCTACTGACCAAGCTTCAAACTACATCAAGAACAATTGCATTCCTTTGATATTTGCTGCGAGTCATTGCACATCCAGTCTGCTGCTATTCCCAATTTTTAGATTTCCTCCCATACTTTACATATTCTGTTTGCTTCCATAGTATCAACCCAATACTTAAGAAATAGGAGTAGGCTGTTGTAAATCTGATGATAATATGATCACATTCCTGTAAATGCTCCCTCACTGAAACATGCTCCTTATTCCTGAGAATTCAATTAATCACTGCTTCCTTCCCAATGTTTGACAACATATTGTCTGTACAGATTTCAGAAATTCCTGTTTCTCTTTTCCTTTTACCCTGTGGCTGTACTTTAATCTATATTAGCAAATTTAAATCTCCTGTTACCAATGTATAGTTCTTGTTCTTTTCTATGGGGGGGGGGGGGGCGGAGTAATAGTTCAGTTTACCTCAGTTGGCTGAACAGTTAGTTTGAAGGAGAAAATGAGGCCTGCAGATTCTG